>NC_143544.1:2545000-2730000 GCF_031878675.1 Megascapheus bottae
AAGCCAGTATGTAATGGAGTTGTCTGCCTTGATTTTTAAAGTGCTCTGTTTACATACACTATATGTGGGACAACCAGAGAACTGGCAAATAATTTTCATTTAGTATAGGAGATGGCGGCTGGAGAGTCGTCACACTTCCAAATCACTTACTTGAGTTTATATTTCATCTCAAGTTTAATAAATCTTCTGCTTTCAAAACACAGAGCATTTCTGACATAGATTCAAAACTCCAAATACAGAATTGGGAGTTGGCCTTCCATGACTAGGTAAAAGTAAAACAAAGTAAAAACTATCCCATGACATCGGTTGAGAATGCCCATCTATTGATCCTCTGAATTTATTTGCCATCCATTCATATGTGTGTCCATGCAGTTATCCATCCATCCATCCGTCCGTCCGTCCATCCATCCGTCCATCCATCCATCTATCCATCCATCTGTCCGTCCATCCACCCATCCATCCATCCATCCATCCACCCATCCATCCACCCATCTACTCACCCACTCACCTATCCACCAATCTACCCACTCACCAATCTCTCCATCCACCCACCCCACCCACCATTCCATTGAT
Organism: Megascapheus bottae; assembly: GCF_031878675.1. Taxonomy (NCBI): domain Eukaryota; kingdom Metazoa; phylum Chordata; class Mammalia; order Rodentia; family Geomyidae; genus Megascapheus; species Megascapheus bottae. Next base: position 2,545,574 of record NC_143544.1, read on the forward strand.
CCATATATCTTCATCCACATATCTTTTCATGTACTCAGTGCTCATTCACTGCATACCCAGCCTAGGCAAGATCTCACCCAGTCGATACACCCCCAGACAAATGTCTCTGCTTACAACTCCTATTCCAGTGATTGACAGTAACCACAGATAGTGGTACGATGGGATGGGAAGGAAAGAGGAGCAGGGCAGGGAGATGGAGAGCCAAGGAGGAGTGCTGGTGTAGAGTGAGACGAATCAGGAAGTCATGTGGCAAACTGGGGGAGAAGGATGCTTGGTGGTAGAGCAGCAGGTCCAAAGGTCCAGAGCTGAGAAATAGTGTAGAGGATCCAAAGAACCACGTGATTACCAACTGGAAGAAATGAAAGAGGTGAGTGTTGCCTGGAGAAGGAGGCCAAGCTCTGTAGAATCCCAGGGGCATGGTAAGGGCTTGGAATTGTGTTTGAGCAGTTACAGGAGGCTGCTGGAGAGTCTCAGGAGGGGAACGTGCACTCCAGAGTTCACAGAGGTCACATCGAGAAGCTCATTTGCTTTGTAGTTCCCCTGTGATATTGCATCTCCTATGAGAAAAGAACCTTTCAAAGCATGGCATACCACATGCTGCCTCCCCTCCCCTCACGCCGTCCCTCCTCCTTCTCAGGATGGAGGCCTGGGTGGGTGGGTTTCACCTGGTCACAGCTATCAGAAAGAACAATTACACCCCTCTCACTTCTTTGATTGGTTCAGTTCAGAACTATTTGACATATGACGACGGAGCGAATGCATGGCTCACCATTTTGGCTGCCATGTTTCTCACTGAGGAGAAGCTAGAAAGGATAAGGGAGACTCACACATGGAGCAGAATGAAGAGAACTGTCATGGGAAGCTACCCAGAGCCAGGATCGAAATGCTTCTGAACTCCACCCTAAGATAGACCTCTTCAGATGTTATTCTCCCTTAAACCCTTAGTGTTTACATTGATTTAAGTTGGTTTCTGTTCCTGAAATCCAAAGAACTCTGGTGGATATGAATGGCTGGTGTCTAATCCCTCTAATTGGTGGCATTATGTTGATTAGTTGGGACATTATGCTTTCTTTTTGGTTGGGACTCAGGGCTTTGTGCTTGCTAGGCAGTTTACCTTTGATCTGTAACTTCATCCTTTTCATGTGCTGGCTGTTTTTGAGATATGATCTTGACTGGCATGTACCTGGACCACAATCCACCTATTTAATGCCTCTCACCCCCACCTCCACTGGCATGACAGGAACATGCTATTGAACCCAGCTTCTTTCTATTGAGATGGGGGGGTCTCATGGACTTTTCTGCCTGGGCTAACCTTGAATTCAGTCTTCTTGATCTCAGCCTCCCAGATTGTTAGGATGACAGGCATGAGCCTGTGGCACTTGGTGACACTTTTCAAGTGACATGATGGCATTGAACAAAGTAGGATTTGAGACAAGAATTTGAAAAAAGATCGTGCAGGATAATTTTTTACATTTAATTTCTGACGGTTGTGTCCTTGGCAGACATAATTCATGCTCAGTATATATTTGCGCTTTGGGAAGATTCAAGCCTATATCTTCATAGGCTTTAGAATCAAATTCTAACTTTATTTGCCACTTTTAGCTGTGGGACCTTGAACGAGTAACTAAATATATGTGGTCTTTATTTTTGTCATCAGTAAAATGGAAATAATGCTGTCCCCACTCATAGTGGGGGAGTTTGTGAGAATTGAATAATGCACATAAAACATTTAGCTCACTGCCCGGGACATAGCAAGTGATCTATGAATGTTAATTCTTATGTAATGGTATAATCCTCAGAATAACCAAGGAAAGTGGGGCAGAAAAATGCTGCCTAGATAGCAGAATTACTCTGCAAGGCTTAATTAAGTATATTTCATTATTCTACATCCCTAGGGCCTCTGAAGGAAAGCTAGGTTTAAAAAAAAAATTAGAAAGACAGTCTCATTAGTTAAGACAGCAAGGTAAGGACAATCTGGAAGGGCAGTAACTGAGAGGGAAAGGGCACCAAGATTGTGCAACAGAAAGCACAGGAACCAATTTGTGTCATTACCTGTAAATATGCATCACTACAGAGCCATGTATTTGTCCTTTCAATGAATGGCTTGTGATGTCTTGTACACAAGAAGAACTTGAATTGATGTGACATATTACCATATTTTATTTGAGCCAAGATTCCAGCTGTTGTAAGGTCATCTTTATTCCAAAAAAAATATGAAAAGTATGAATGATCTTGATTCCAGAATTGATGCACTAGAGTAATAACACCATCCATGTCTGGTGCCTCGTTATGAACTGTGATCCTCCTTTCACATAGGAGAAGGATATGTCATAGAGCAGAGTCATCGAGTAATTCTTGAATAGAGTGACAACACGAGCCTGAGTGTGGTGCCTCCACGAGCTCTGAGCTGTGATCCCCTTTCTGTATACGAGAAGGTTCCAGCTGAGGCAGGGAAAGCGGTGGAGGGCATTATTACATAGTCACTGGAGGAGCAAAGGACTCCACACCACACAGGGAGTGACGTGAGTAGAAGACAAGGTACAGCCCTTTCTGTCTCCATGGAGATACACTGTAACTGGGAGTTTAGGCAAAACAATGAGCAATGAATCAAATAATGAGGATACTTCATGATGTCTGCCCTGAAGGAAAGGTATGGGGTACTCGTTGAGAAAATAGCTAGGAAAGGGGAGGTGCTTCTCTCTGCAGGGGAGACATTTGTAGAGGTGACATTCCAGCTGAAAGCTGAAAGATGTAGAGCCAGGCATGGAAAGAGCCAGAGAAAAATCACTCCAGGAAAAAGGGGTCTGAGCATGCAAAGTCCCTGAGGTAGGAAAGAGTTCGATGCTTCTAAAGAAATAGAAAATAAGTTACTATGGTAGACTCAATTTCAAGCCTATTATACATAAGCAAGAATACCTAAGAAGTTCTTGAGTACGTGAAGGTTAAGAGGGAGCATACTCTAAGGAAAAAGACTTGCTGTCAATAAAGGTGCTAGACTCAGTCCAAACCCTCCAAGGCTTTTAGTGTGTGTGTGTGTGTGTGTGTGTGTGTGCGCGTGCGCCTGTGTGCTGGTCCTGGGGTTTGAAAACTCAGGGCCTGGGTGCTGTCCTTGTGCTTCTTTTGCTCAAGACAAGTGCTCTGCCACTTAGGGCATGGTGCCACTTCCAGATGAAAACCTTACAGACTTTCCTCCTCAGGCTGGCTTTGAACCCAGATCCTTAAATCTCAGCCTTCTGAATGGATAGGATTACAGGAGTGAGCCTTTGGCACCTGGCTTAAATTTGTCCTTCCTTCCTTCCTTCCTTCCTTCCTTCCTTCCTTCCTTCCTTCCTTCCTTCCCTCCTTCCTTCCCTCCTTCCCTCCTTCCTTCCTCTTTCTCGCTCTCTTGCTTTCTTTCTTTCTGTAAATTGAGTCCAAGGCCTGGAGCTTGCATGTTAGGCTAGCATTGTACCACTGAGCTTTTTCGCCAGCACCTCCACCCAGTTTTGATGCATCCCATACCCAGTTGACCCCTGTTTTGTTCCCGTGACTTGTATATTACTGTCAGATCCAGCTTCTTCCACTTGCCTCATTATGAATCTTGCATAATCAATAGGATGCAAATAAACAGAAACATATGCACCTCCCTGCCTGTGGGAAATGTCATTGCTGGCTGTTTTCCTGCTGAGCTGCCTTTGCTACATTCAGGCTTCATCTTGTGGTTGAGTTCCCCATCTCTGGTGGCTCATCTGGAGACCAGTGACATGTCCAGGTGACAGAGATAATATGGTGTCGACAGCGAGTTCCAATTTGCTGGTGTCTCCTTCAGCGTGGGCTCTGAGTGTAGCCCCTTAGCTCTGGAGACCCTTTCCCAATCTTCGGTAGGCCTGGGCTCATGGGAACTACTTCTAGCCCTCGTGCATTTTCTCACTCTGGTTTAGCGTGGTGAGAAGAACCAGAATAGACTGTGCTGTGCAGAAGCCAGATCGGCTCTGGAAAGCAGGTGCGGAGCTGTCAGCCACACAGCTGGCTGAGTTAGCTCTATTAGACGGTGTTGGACAATTTTGTTGTCTGAAATAGAAACCAGTATGGTGATGGGCAGTCAGTGGTGCCAAATGGTGCTTTTGCTGGGCTGGTGGATGTCGGCCTTCCTTACCGGCGCATCTGCTGGGGCTAGCTGCCAGTAGGTTGGAAATTGGCAATTTTGCAAAGCTATACTGTCTCGTTAAGTGGTTTTTGTCCAGGGTAGAAATAGTAAGGTTGTCTGTTTTTAAAATCATGATGTGAAAGTTTGACTCTTTCTTCAACCACAACTAGAACAAGATTTGTCTCTGGTTTTGTGCTCAAATCCAAAGTACATCATCTTTTTTTTTTTTTTGATCAAAAACAAAATTTTCTATTCCTCTCCAGATTACAGATTCTCAATTGTCTTCCTCACACTTGATTCCAGTGGCTTCCCATATGGATTTCTGTAAATAGTGCGTTTGCTTTCTCTTTTCTCTCTTAAAGCGTGTGTGTGTGTGTGTGAGAGAGAGAGAGAGAGGGGAGGGGGAGGGGGAAAGGGGGAGGGAGGGGAGGGAGGAAGCCTTGAGTATGACATACAAGAAAAGACTAGAGAAAAAATTCTCACCTGCTCCCACTCCATGCCCATAAGCATTCTACATTTCCAGAGGCTGAGAGTCTTTGAAGATGGAGACAGAATCTAAAACATGACCTCTTAGGTAAAGGCAAAAGCTAAAAAGTGGCACCGTGTACATCACATTGTTCTCATAAAGAACATCAAGTGGGAATGAAGGGTAATGGTAGCTCCTTCCTACCACACCAGGCCTGAAAACTGGCAAAGCACTTTCGCATCCCAAAGACATACGTACTTAAAGGTCACTGAAATGTAAAATGAGTAACTCACATTAAAAACCCCAGCCAGTAGGATTCTTACTCATTGTTCCAATATTAGACAAAACATAAAGAAACTTATTTTGATTACTTCTATTTGATCCTTTCGTTTCATGTTGTTTTCTTTTTAGTAGTACTGGGCTCTGAGCTCTTGGCCTCCTTCTTCTTGCTAAGCAGTTGCTCTATTACTTGAACCAAGCACTCAGCCCTTTTTTTTCTGCTTTTATGTTTCAGGTTTGGTTTCATGTTTTTGTTCGGGGCTGGCCTCAAGACTATGATCCCTTTACCTATGGCCCTCTCAAAGAGTGTGAACCCATATGCTTGTGTCACCCTGCCTAACTTAGAAATTGAGATGAGGTCCTGTTAACTTTTTTGCTCGAGCTGCCCTTGAACCAAAATCTTCCTAATCTCTGCTTCGCCTGTGGCCAGGATTACAGATATGAGTGATTGTGCCCAGCCTTTGAGAATTCTTTGACCTGGAATATGTGATAACTTTACAACTTGTTCCCCAAATTTCCTTGGCATATATTATTATTCTGAAAGGTCCAGTTCCTCCCTGGAGAAAAGAGAGAAGAATCTACAAAGGTATTTTTTTTTCTTTTAATGCCACGAGCACACACATCTAATGTGAAATGGTGGAAGGATCCCACAGAAGAGCGTCTGGAGGGATTGCAAATGGATGTCTGTAAAGCATGAAAAGACTGCTCTTTAGAAATAGAATTCCCTTTTTCCTGCAGTGGAGAAAAGCCAGTGGGTTGACATTCTAAGGCTATCAGCCTTGCTCAGCAGAAGGGCAGCTGTCTGTCAGGAAGCCTGGAAAGGGCTTCCAGCATGTATGGCAGGACTAAGCAGGAAGAGAGGCAGTTCTGACAGTTTAGATGAATTACTTCCCAGTCGTGTGTGGGGAGACTGGGTGCAGTAAGTCCCCTGCCTTGGCTGAACAGCCCGTGGCTGTTACAGTAACTCTCTTCACCTGCAATTCAACAGCACTCGATCCTGGCTCCCATCATTCCATGTCTCATGGTGTCTCCTAATGCCGGCAGTATCTCAGGTTCATTCTCCAGGAGGTGTGTTCCAGGCTCTGCATAAAGTGTTTCGTGTGCACTCCTTTTCAGAGCTCAGAGTACTTCTATTTGGCCATCTACTTGTGTGTATGTGGTGTGGGTATGTGGTGTGTGTGTGTGTGTGTGTGTGTGTGTGTATGTGTGTGTGTGTATGTATGGGTGTGCGCACGTGTGCGCACACAAGAGCATTAGAACTTGGGCTTGAATTCAAGGCCTGGGCTCTGTTCCTTAGCCTTTTCACTTAAGGCTAGTACCTCACCACTTGAGCCACAGCTCCACTACTAACGTTTTGGTGGTTAATTGAAGGTAAGAGTCTCATGGCAAACCTCAGACCTCAGATCTCAGCCTCCTATGTAGCTAGGATTACAGGCATGAGCCACTGGCACCTTTCTTCATTATCTTTTTTTTCTTTTGCCAGTCCTGGGCTTGAGCTCAGGGCCTGAGCACTGTCCTTGGACTTTCTCAAGGCTAGCACTCTACTACTTGAGCCTCAGCACCATTTCCGGCTTTTTTCTATGTATGTGGTATTGAGGAATTGAACCCGGGTCTTCATGCATGCTAGGCAAACACTTTAACCACTAGGCCAAACTCCCGGCCCCTCTTCATTATCTTTTTAAGAACAAATTCATTGTGGGACATCACACAAAATTTTATGAAGGTGAAAATTTGTTCCTGAATGTCTACACAGGCATTGTTTATAATAGCTAGGGCATAAACATTCTCATAGACAACTAGATAAATTTGATGTGGTAAATCTGTACAATGGAATATTATTCAGCCATTAACAAATGAAAGGCCATTATCTTCTCCAATACAGATGGCCCTTGCAAACACTTCATAAGTGAAAGAAGCCAGGCATACATGCTCACATCTTACCTGATTCTATTTCTAGCCTCTATATACCTTTTCATGTCAGTAAATGCTCTGTGATTTTCTTCACACAATGCTTTTTTGTTTAGTTGACTTATTATTTTTAACGCTATAGAATTCCACCATCGCCTATTTCTCAGCAATGAGGCGTATGAAGCGATGGGCCTGAGCTGCTAGTTCCATTCTTCAAACATGCAGGCAAATAATCTGATCGAACTAAATCAGCAAGGCTCATCCGTGAACATATACCTCTTGCCCACTTCAGGCATGTCGGAAAACATAAAAGGCATCCGATGTCTCTTGCCTATCTTGTTCTTCTGCCCTGAGAATCGCAACTCTTTTCGGATACTGTGCACATAGTCCACCATGGCTGCCACCGCTCCTATGTAGCTTCTGACTTTGAATCTCCTTAAGACTCACTTCTTCAGTGCACTATCCACGGCTTGGCAGCCACGGGGAACTCTCATAGTCTCCGCTGGTCACCCCAGCTGTCCCCACCACAACTAGAAGCAAATTCCACGGGGCAAGTTCTGTCTTAGCAGTGATTTTCTTCATCCCTCTCGTTGTGGAAGTAAAGCTCTTTGTTTCTCTGCTCCTTGGTTTAAGTCGCCTCCAACTTGGCCTCCTGACTTCCTGCTCACTGCACTCCTGGCTGACTGACCATCACCCCGCCCTGGGGCTTGAACTCAGAGCCTGGGTTCTGTTCCTTAGCCATTTCACTCAAGGCTATTACTCTGAAACTGACCTACTTTTCCAGTCACCAGGGAGGGCCTGGTGCCAAGGGGCAGTGTGGTGCTTCTCCTCCCCTCTCCCCTTCCTGTTTGCTGCTTGCCTGCTCTGGCCTGACTCCATCCTGCCACTCTCTCTGGCTCCCTTTGACCTCCTCCCACAGAGCCCTGGCCAGCTTCGTTTAAGGGCCCTGCTCTGCTTCAAGTTCCATTTTGTTTTGTTGTCAAGTAGATTACTAGTGTCTCTTTTTTTTTTGCCAGTCCTGGGGCTTGAACTTAGGGCCTGAGAACTGTCCTTGGGCTTTCCTCAAGGTTAGTGGTCTACTATGCAAACCACAGTACCACTTCCAGCTTTTTCCATGCATGTGGTACTGAGGAATCGAACCCGGGTCTTCATGCATGCTAGGCAAGCACTCTTATCACTAGGCCAAACTCCCAGTCTATTGTGTCTTTTATTTCTCTTCTTACACTACACTCTAGCTTTTCCTTCTCTTCTCAACTCCTTTGTTTCTTCTTTCCCTTTCTCTTCCTCTTCTCACAGTTATTTATCTTTAGTTGCACAATTTCAAGTCGTTAAAAAAATATCTTTTAGAGCTGTTTGGAAACCAGTGGTAGAATGTTAGCCTTGAGAGAAAGCACTCAGAGACAGCAGGCAGGCCCTGATTTCAGACTCCATGACTGACCCTCTCCCCCCTCCCTCCCCCCCCCCCCCCCCCCCGCCTCCTGCCCCAGCCTCTGAAAGCTTACTGTAGTATAGTAACTCTGTGTTGGTGTTATGTGAGATGGTTGAAGACATGATGTGGGATTGAGAAGGAGCTGGACATAACTACTAGCCATACAGAAATGTAATCGTTGACATCCATAGTCTTGGATCATTGAATCATATGACAGGGTGGAGTGGGCATCAGATGTGCTGGTTGCCTGGATGGATGGCTCACCTCTGCATAAGGTGAAGTAGGCTTGAATAGAATAGCCCAGGACTTCATGATGCTAGCCAGTAAAACTTAAAGCTCACAGATTATTTCTGGAATTTCTCATTTAATATTTTCAGAAGGTGACCTACCATCTGTAGCTAAAACCACAAAAATCAAAACCATGGCTAAAGAACAATTACCATATGGGGTGGGAGAGGGGAAAAACCTGCCTTCCTGCTCATTGGGTGGTCTTTATGATTAGAGGTGAGGGTGTAACTATCTGGGCAGTGCCGAGCTGGCAAGGATGTCTCTTGGGGGAAACATATTTTCACACCAGAACTGCATGTGAAACATTATGACTGCAGAATATGCGTAGGGTTGTCAAGTTTCATTAGGAGTCTGGGCAGCGTATAGCCCGCTATTTAGGACAGCACATGCTTGACTCTATCCTGATGGTTCAATGGTGCCATCCAGCACGCCAGGACATTTTTCCACACTGCTGAGGACTCCAGCGCTGGCCAGATGTAAATCTGTTCCTGTTCATTCAACAAATGGGCACTGACTGCCCACCATATGCCAGACACTGTGCAGAAGAGGGGCACGTGGTGACGGGTCCAACCCTGTCCTGTTCCCCTGGAGCTCACCCTCCAGCAAAGGAGCTGTGAGTGCGTGAGGCACTCTGTAAGGAAGGGAGATGCAGAGAGGGTTCTGGAGAAAGATGGGCAGTGCAGCTCAGGGTTGGAGGATCTGAGTGCTTAGGGGAGAGCTTGAACTCTGGGCCTGGGCACTGTCCCTGAGCTCTTCAGCTCAAGACTACTTCCCTACACCCCCCCCCCCGGTGCTACAGCCTCACTTTCCATTTTCTAGAGATTAATTGAGATAAGAGTCTCAGGTCCTTTTGTGCCCTGGTTGGCTTTGAACCTTGATTCACAGATCTCAGCCTCCTGAGTAGCTAGGATTACAGGTGTGAGACACCACGCCCGGCAAGAGCTTTCTTTTTAATTATTTATAAACATTATTTTTTTTAGTGGTTTTTGTAATGAAATTTTGTTTTAGTGAAAAATAATATGCAGGAGAATTGAGTTTTGGATGTCTACGTGTTGTCTTTTTTTTTTCTTTTTCTTTCATTACCAGTAATTGGAGTTTGAACTCAGGGCCCTCTGCTTGGTAAACACATGCTCTACCCTTTGAGTCAATCTGCCAGTCTTATTTTATGTGGTTTATTTTCAAGATAGGGTATTCCTATATGACAAACCTGGACTACGATTGTTCTGGGATAATAGGCGCATACCGCTTTGTCCAGCTTTCGGTTGAGAAGGAACCTTACAAATGGTTATACCAGGCCTGGCTTTGACCTGGGATCTCATGCTTTCCACCTCAAGTATCTAAGACAAAAGACTTGTGTTACTGTCCTGGTGATTGTGCTGGTGAATCTTACCACCTGGGTTTATAGTAGTTTGAAGGTGAAATCTACCCCGCAGTGGTGTATCTGTTGGGAGGCTGTGAAACTTTCTGAAGAAAGGAACTGGATCACTGGTTTCAAAGGTTATACTTCGCCCCCAAGTACCTTCTGCTGTGTTTCCCGGCTGCCACGAAGTGAGCAGGCTCTAATACATCCTTCTACCACTACACTGTGCCCTAGAGCAACAGAACCAGCCCACCCTGGGCAGAATTGTCCAAAACTGTGGGCCAGAGCAAGTATTTGCCCCATCCTGATGTTTATATCAGTTGATTCATCACGGGGTGGAAGTGTCATATGCATTTCACACTTTCTGATCTGTTCTCTGTTTCTGTGGCTTGTTCTCTGGACAATGTTTATGAAATAGCATCCTATGTCTATGAAATTTGGGGGCTCCTGTCTTCCACTTAGCAGTACGCCTTTGAGATTCACCCTGGTTGTTCTATGCTTCTTGCGGGCCATTCCTTTGTTGCAAGTGTGTTATTTCACTTCATAGATAATCGAGTGATTCCACCCTTAGGCATGTAGCTTAAAGACGTAAAATCTTACAGTCATGTAAAGCCTGCAAGAACATACTTATAACCTCTCTACGTAGAGCCGATTATCCTACAATAAATCCCTACACCCTCCCTGTGACTTTGTGACTCTGAGTGATAGGAAACGAATTCTTATTAGCTTAAAAACAAAATGAAAAGGACTTGGTTCACTCAGTTCAAAAGAAGAAAGTGATCTTGGCATTTTAAAAATCAAGGTTCAAATGGCATTTGCAGCCCTCTTTCTTTTCCCCATTATTTTTGTCCTTGATGAGATACATGGGGAAAGTTATCTACGTAAGTATTGCTTTATATGCTTTTAGCCCTGCATCTCCTTCAGAAAGACAGAACCTCTTCAAGCGGCAACAGAACATTACCAGAGATAGAATCTGACTGGATACAGTACAGCAGGGTGTCCATCCCAGGGCCATGCTCCTTGCGGTGGATAGGGGCAGGTCTCTTACATGCGAAGAGCTGTTATTTCTTTCTTGGAGTAGCAACAGAAAGCAAGAAGTGGGAAGCCACAGGCTTTACCAAGCCGCCCTGAGCTCTCTGGGTTTGCTCCACTGCACAGTACAAAAAGAACAGCGAGAGCAAGTGAGGTTGGCAACTTCAAGGTAAGGTTGGTGAAGGAACACAGGTACTCATTTCAGACCGTGGGGAGCATTTTGAGGTTCTCGAGAAGGGCTGCACAGGAGCAGGCCTGAAGTTTAGAAACATTCTATATGGCGGCAGGGGAGGGACTTCAGATGACGGTAGATGAGGAACTCTGAGGAATCTGGGACCAAACAAAATGATCACAGTCCCGGTAGAGAACAGTGGGGATTATTCGAGGCAGCTGGGGAGCCAGAAAGCAGAAATAAACTCCAGCCTACCTAGCTGCAGATATGCTCTTCTTACTACTGTAAGTTCTCAGAGGCCAGACCTATACCTGCCTGTCCTCAGAGGCGATAGATACTGTTATGTAAGTGAGAATTGCACTCGTCTTGGAACTCTTCCACACCGTAATCCTCACAGGTTTGTGTTTCATTTCCAAAGTTGTCCTGGAAGTTGGTAGATCATAAGTGAGGGTCAAAAGCACAAAGTGTCTGTTTCTTTAATCTACTGATGGGGACTGATTGAAATAAGGATCATACATCTTAAGAGAAGAGTCACTAAGGACTGTAGTTGCAAGAGGAAATATCTGCCTCCAAGGCAGGGGGTGATACCTTGAGGGGAGGTGACATTTGAGATAGTCTGGAGGTACAGCCAGCAGATGCAATGGGAGGGGAGTAAGGGGATTAGAACTGCCAGAAATAACGTGCAGAAAGTCACATGACCGGGCTTCTTGTCACCACTCAGACTTGTGTTTGGTGTGAAGTGGGAAAACATGACCCTGAGGTGTACGTGGGCACATTGCTTTTCCAGCCCAGTGTTCACACTGTGGCCCACAGCACAGTGTCAGGGGACTGGAGAGGAGCTGTGCTCTTTGCTCTCTGTGGGACCAGATATATGAATGTGAAATCCTTGGAGAATGGCACCAGGCTGTGTATTGCTGAGGGCTCGCCCAGGAGGTATGAATTTAGAAGAAGAAAAAAGAAAAAGAGCCAAGAGAAGGAAAAAAACCCTATGGCAGAAATGAAGCTTGAAGTCAGCCCGGTAAAGGGACCAAGTTAGATTGGAAATGAGTTGGGAAGGATTTCCAGTGGGGACAGAACAAAGTACTGTGTATGGGCATCAAAGAAGGAGATGAGGATGGAGAGCCAAAACACTGTAGGACTAAAAGGAAGCAAAGGGCTTATGAAGCCATGCCTCCATTTTCCAGAGACAGCGTTGGTTTTGTGGGCAGCTGAATGGGAGTTGGCTCGGCTTCATCCAAGGGCTTAGGAATCCAAAAGATTTCAGCTTGAGTGATCAGTCACACTGCCATTTAAGCCAGCTACTGTTATTTGAAGGTAATAGAAAGTCCAAAACATTACACAAAAATGCTTAAAGAAGATGGAATTTGAATTCTCTCTTCTGTGAAAATAAGTACATAAATGGAACCCTAAGGAGATGCAGGGGCTGGTATGGCGCCTTGTGCTTTCAGGGACCCAGACTCCTTGTATATTGTGACCCTGACAGTGGCTTCCACTTCTTGCTCTAAAATGGCTGCTAATTCTCCAGCCAGTGTCTTTGTTGCAACCAGTAGGAAGAGGAAGGAACAAAGATGGGTTTGGGTCCACCCTGTAAGATACTCAGTCAATTATACATACCATATCCTGCCAGCCAGCCAGCCAGAAAATAACCAACTGGTAGGGTAGCTGGGAAGTACAGATTTTATCATGGACGCTCTATGCCTGACTGAAAATGGGGATTTCCAGTCCTAAGGCCAAAGAGGAGAGATGAGAGAAGACACTGATGGATGAGTAGAGGTCTCTGGCACCCTGTGAAGTCTTTCATGCCATGATAAAACCCCGTGAGCCTCTGGAGCCCCTGTGCTCTTTCTGGAGAAAGGCGAAATCCACACTTAGCTCTAAGGGTGAGAACTCAGGTAGCATATGAAAGGAAATTGAACAACATTCAATGCATATTACAAGCTAAGTTCATTCTAGTCCCTTATTTTTAAGTACTTCTCATTTGCAGGCAGGTAGGACAAGAGATTCTGGGACTTTTAATTTGGATACCAGGATTTCTCCTCCCTAGTGATGTGGAGGAAAAGAATCTTTTGTTCTGTTTGTTTTGGTTTTGGTCAGTTGTGGGACTTGAACTCAAGGCCTAGGCTCTGAACCTGAGCCTCTTTGTGCTCAAAGCTAGTGCTCACGTGAGCCACAGCGCCATTTCCTGCTTTTTCTGAGTAGTTTATTAGAGATAAGAGTCTCACAGGGACTTTCTTGTCCACAATTCCCAGATCTCAGCCTCGAGCACCCAACAGTTTTTTGTTTTTTTTTTTTTTTAATTTTAATTGACTTAAAAAAGTAACAGCTTGGGAATTTAGCTCAGTAGCAGAACATTTACCTGGCATGTTCAAGGTCCTGAGTTTTACCACTGGGTTGCAGGCATATATTTATATACATGTGTATTATTTACAAGTATATCCTATAGGTAGTCACACAAACATACATACACACATTTAAAATTTTTCCAAGGAATTTCTTACCATATGTCAAGTGTACTAAAGAAGTACCAAGAGGTCACAGTCCTAGAGTTCCACTGGCACGTGCTTTTTCTCTCTGCCTTTGAATTAATTCTCAGATTCCTAGTGATTCACAGAGCCCAGGCAGAAACCCTGATGAATAAAGAGGTTTCATTGTCAAAGGGAAGGGAAAAGAGTCATAACAAAAGAACTAAGACTTCAGTTCACTCAGTGAATATGAATTGTACATCCACTCTGGCCAGAGACTGTTATAGGTTGTGGGCTGGAGATAAATTTGCACACAATGCAGACAAAGCCTTTGCTTTCATGGTTCCTATTTTCCAATATGGAGCTATGTAGAAATTCTTGAACAAAAAAAAATCATACCTTGAGTTGGTCCATATAATCTCATTTTTATCCTCTTTCTTCTTTGGGGGCAGTGGAGGGAGGTGATACCCGTACATACTTGGCCCTTTGAGATGCTGAGTAGTTCCATAGCCAAGGCACGGGTAGATGACCAGATGCACTCGCCACAACTCTTCTGCTCTTTCAGGTTAAAAGTTATTACATGAGCTGGTTCCTTTGCTTTTTGGGGCAGCCAGTTCTGAATGGTTGGGTGAGATATTAAAGGTTAATGGTGATGCATTTAGTTCTCTAGGAGTGTCATAAATACTCCCCAGAATGTCCAGATTCCCCACTCCTGGTACCTGAGAGAACCCCACATTAAGGAACAACAGTAAGATGGAATTTAACTGTTTTTTTTTTTTAAAAACCACTTTACTGATGGCCATTAAGGCTTCTAACAACTCAAAGAACAGATATCAAAACTAAACAGTAAGCCAGGTACCAATGGCTCCCATCTGTAATCCTAGCTACTCAGGAGGCTGAGATCTGGGAATCGTGATTTAAAGCCAGTCCAGGCAGGAAAGTCTGTGAGATTCTTATCCTCAATAAACTGCTCAGAAAAAGCTGGAAGTGGCACTGTAGCTCAAGTGATAGGGCACTGGTCCTTGAGCACAAAATGGCTCAGGGACAATGCCCAGGCCCAAAAATCACTTTTTTTGTGTGGTTGGTTCACTGGAAACAAACATCAAATATGTAAGAAGATCCTTGTAAATATTCTACTCCCATCACCCCCACTCCTCCCCCGCCCCCCACACCTCACAGTGATTGAACCCAGAGCCTTGAGAGTGCTTGACAAGTGCTCTAACACATGAGCCACATGCCCAACCCTCAACAAATACCTTTTCATTCTGACTGCAATTCCCATTCTTCTCCTTGTTTTAAAGTTTTAATGGTTCAAAAATGGAAAAAGATCCCATTTTCAAATTTTTTTTAAACTCAGTATTACTCAGTCAAGACAACAGACATAATTTCTTTTTCAAATGGCACAACAGAAGTTGTGTTTGAAAACTAAACAGCATTTCTTTTATAATAAAAATAGCCTCCCCCCCTTTTTCTTTATGCTGTTCTTTCTTTGTCTGGCTTGGATGATATTGGCCTAGAGTATCAGATCTGTGTGTAGAGTTATTAAATTCTGTCTTGACCTTTACAGCTCAGTGGTGCTGTTATACATTTGGTAATTGTTTGGCAGCAGGGAGGGAGAACAGGGAAATCATCAATGAGTCTATGAGCTTGTGCACAAATAAGAGTGGGGAAGAAAGGACAGCCATCAGGAGATTGCTGGGAGGAGATGGTGCAGGGGTGCTGGAGGGGAGGAAAAGAAGGGAGAGGTACATAGTGAGGACTGAGTATTGGTAAAATCACAAAGAAGTTGTCCTAGCAAAGAATTCAGATTCCTTCCTGCCCATGAGGGAGTCATTTTGGATTTGTTTCAACAATGCTAGGGTCAAATCTAGGGTCTCATACATGCTGGATGAGCACTTGCCAGCTCTCTCTCTCTCTCTCTCTCTCTCTCTCTCTCTCTCTCTCTCTCTCTCTCTCTCTCTCTCTCTCTCTCTCTCTCTCCCCTTCCAGTAACTATGCTCATGGACAGGTGGGGGATGGGAGAGAGAGAGAGAGAGAGAGAGAGAGAGAGAAACTGAAGGAATCTCTGACCACCAGGAGAAAGTTAGAAAGTACACACCAATCTCAAAATGAGAGATTTGAGAAGAGATTAAGGAAAGCAGTGACTGTTTTCAAAGACTGTACATTAAATGACAAATGAAAACACAGCAAGTCCTAAAGAGGAGTCATTTGAAGGGATGGTGTGAGTCTGGAAATGGCCCTGGGAATTTGGAAAATGGCAGGGGGAAAAAAAGATGGAAAATGAACCCCAAATTGAGGCACTCTCAATGGGTTGCAATGCCATTTTTGAAAGATAAGGAAAGTCTTGGGGGAAATGGTGAATACTAAATCTCTCTAGGGAACGTTTCAAATAATCAGATTTGGGAGGGTAAAAGAGACTTGGAACTGCAAGACAGAAGAGAGACGACAGAAATGTGGAAGAATGAGACATTTTAGGAAACTGTGACACGGTGGGGTGGGGGGGGCGCTGACTTTTGACAAGACACTGGAAACAACTACATGGCTTTGTAAAGACTGCACTGCATCATGACTGAGGGTTCAAACATGTGATGGGGTAGAAAAATAGTGATGAATACATGGACATTTGACATCAGTGTAGACGTTGGTTAGACAACCTCTGTGTGCTTAGGCAAGCCATACACACTGTTAATGTGTTAGGTTAAGTACATCAAGCTCCATAGCTAGTTTATGTGTTTCAGCCCAAGCCATTTTTTTTTTACAGAAGAGGCGGAGTGAGAATATGAAGGACGATACCCATTATAATGCAGTTGGCAGAGCCTGCTCAGAGAAATGACAGCCTAGCCTCTTAGTCTTCACATTTGTGTTTATTAAGCACCAAGCCCTGTGCCTGGTAGGTATTCATGAGAAATGTAAGGTGCTAGGTAGAGTTTCCTGCCTCCACGAGGCGTGCCATCTAATGGATAACAAAAATCCAAAGAGAAGCTACAACAGCTGTGCCATAGAAATACAGCAGGAACTCGTACAACTATTTCTGGTGACAACCTAAAAGCGTAAAGACAAGCAGATGGAATTAATTTTAACACTGTATTTTATGTAACCCGACGTGTCTAAATCATTTCGACACAAAAATCAATGTTAAAATCAATCACATGACTCATGTGATTTTTTTTTTTGCACTGAAAAAAAAAATAAAACCCAGACATTCTCCCAGATCCAGCATGTGTGTTTTATACTTGTGGTGTGTTTTATACTTGTGGTGCATTTTAATTCAGACTGACTGCAGCTCAGGTGCTCTGCAGTCATCTGAGGCTGACATTGCACTATACCATGTGGGCATTGGAAGTACTTGGCACGTCCAACCCAATTTCTTTCCAGTTTTCACACAGAAGACTATGCCCTGTCTCTTTTCTTTTGTTACCTCGATCATTATAGAGCCATCTATCACAAGAATAAAACGCAAGAATCATGTTTGTTTTACTTGGACCTCAGTCTCATTTTCTACAAGGTGTGTAGGAGATGTGGGGTGCCCTGTGTTTATATTTTTGTGTGAGGCTCGGGGGAATTACCAGCCTTGCTTGACAATAACACAGAAGTGGACCGTGGCAAACCATTAGCATCTTCCCAACTTCGATATTTGGCCAACCTGCTTTCATGCATTTATTGCCCCTGCTGGGAATATTGATGATGTAATTTGAAGCCTAGCAGCAGCTAGAATCTTCTAGTATTTTTATCTGATCACTAAAGGTTTATCTTTCAGAGATAAGCAACATGGTGGTAACATTTTACTGTTAATACGGGGACCCAGCAGGTGATAATGGAGACCAAGCCATGCACAGTACAATGGGAAAGCATTTTGCTTTGGAGCAAATTTAAATGGGAAGAAAGCCCAAAAAATATGGATTGTCCTTCCTAGAAATTGGCTGGGGGAATTGAAGGTACTAGGTTCTGCTCCTTGCCAATTTCATAATGAAATTACTACTCAGCAAAAATTTCTGTTAGTGTTTTTTTCTTTTCCTCCCAAGTGATTGAAGACTATAAAGTAGGTAAAAAGAGACAACAGAGCTGGGAATGTGGCTTAGTGGTAGAGTGCTTGCCTGGCATGCATGAAGCCCTAGGTTCCATTTCTCGGTATCACATACACAGAAAAAGCCAGAAGTGGAGCTGTGGCTCAAGTGGTAGAATGCTAGCCTTTAGCTCAGGGACAGTGCCCAGGTTCTGAGTTCAAGCCCCAGCACTGACCGGGGTAGGGGGGAGACAGAGAGTATATAGAGTCATTCATTCACTGGTACAGGATATTGAATCCAAAAGGAGCACAGAATATTCTGGAACATGACAATTCCCAAAGAGGTTTTTCATATAATTTTAAGAAGATTGATGGAATCTAAATAATACTCACCCTGCTAATTCCAGCTGATGGAAGAAAAGCTAGGTGAGCCCAGAAAACAGGGGTGGGAAATTGAAGGTGATTTAAATGAGCAAATGCACAGCAAGTTGGCTGCCAGGATAGGCTGGCTTCCTGATTAAAACAATAACAGTGACATTCAATTCATGTGACATCCAGTTTGTGTGACAACCACTACCTGTGAATAATCTCCCCGGGGCCTGTGTCAAAACTCCAGTGGTTGCCTGATCTACTGTGTCAGTCAGCTTTCTGTCACTGTCTCGGATAGCTGAGGTGATCAACTTACAGAGCGAAAAAGGTGTCTCTTGGCTCACAGTTTGTTTCTAGTCTGTGATTTCACTGCTGGGCTATGGGGAGGTAGCACACTGTGGTAGAAGTACATACAGGAGCAAAACCTCTCACCCCAGGGCCAGGAGTCAAAGAAGAGAGGAAGGGGCTGAGGTTCTGAGACTCTCTTCAAGACACACTCCCAATAACCTTAAGATTCCTCCCCCCTCCCCATCCCCTTCCTCCACCCCTCTCCTCTCCCATTAAACAACACCTTTTAAAAAGACTCATTGCTGCCAGTTGTACCATATTGGGACTCAAGTCTTTAACCTGTGGACTTCTGGGAACATTGAAGATCCAACCACTAGCATTCCTCTTTTCCAAGAAGATAACTTAATAAACCTTTTTTTAAAAAAAAATTTCAAATTTTTGTACCCACATTTGGGGCCTTCGGTGAACCTTTTAACAGTTGGAGAACTGAAACCTAGTTGGAGAAATAAAACCTGTTTCGAGGAAATAACCTCCGTGATCCGGCTGTGCTTAAGAATGTACTTGGAGAATGACGAGGTGACTAATTTTCTACAAAGTCAGTGGAAGACCCGTGGTCACCTTTGTCTCCTGTTTTTCTTCCGGAATTCCATGAATCGTGCATTCCATGGAAGTTTCTTTAATTTCCCTTTTGCTTCGATGATTGCAAAGCCCCGTGTCTCCCTGTACCTTGCAGACTTGCTCTTCAGATCTCCACCATCAAGGCCAGGACAATGAGTATAAGCCTGCTAGTGAAGCTGACCTCCTGCTTCACACCTCAAATTACCTCTCCCATCCTCCCCATTTTCCAACCCTCCTGAACTGACTCGGTCTCATCAGATTCGTCGTAAACGTTCATAGATCTTTGCCCTTGACTTTGCTGGTTTACAAAACGTCTTTTCCTTTTTTTTAAAAAAAAAATATTTTATGGTCAGGGTAATACAGAGGGGTTACAGTTCTATTCATGAGGTAGTGAGTACCTTACTTCGTGAATATTGATACCCCTCCCCGTGTTTTCCTTCCACTTTCCCTCCCCTCATCTCCTCCCAGCCATCTTGTCTTTTCCTTTTCCACCTGCCACCTTCTGTTCTTTCTTTCCAACAAACCCGAACATCTTCTACCTTGTTTCCTGATTCGAGTCCGAGAATCTCAGTCAGAATGGTGACTACTTTCTTAGGCTCTTTCAACTTAGTTCTTGAGGCTTCTATTTAAACTGATCACCCTTTGTCGAAGAGATTTATGCCCCTCTCCCTTTATGTGTCTTGAAAATTATGTAACTATTTTATGTTGTTTTCTTCTCAAAGTTCTTGGTATAGGGTATGAAAGTGGTAGGTAGTAGGGAGTCAAGCATTTCTGCTGACAGAAGGATGGATGTACATAGACAGATGGATGAATTGGATACATGACTTTATTGATGGATAGATAGATGCATGGGTCGATAGATGACTGTATTGGTGGATGTATGGATGGATGACTTGATGGATGGGTGGGTGGATAACTGTATTGGTGGATTGATGGGTAGATGGCTGGATGGATGACTATTGAATGATGGATGGGTGGATGGGTGGATGGATGCATGACTAAATGTATATATGGATGGATGGATGAACATTAATAGATGGATGGTTAGAAGGAGGATGGTATTAATGGATATGAGGACAGTGTCTAGATGCACTCTGTCTCCCCCAACCCAGTTCATGCCAGGCATTAAAAACGAGCTGTGAGGTAATGAGCCCATCTGGAGCATGCTCACTGAGCCCATCCCATGCCAGCCAAGAAGCACCAAAGGGAAGAGAGAGCAGAAAAGCAGTTTGTTATCTAGACAATGGGTGTGTTTAAGTCATTAATAAAAATATATTGAAGCCAGGTGCTGGGGGTTCACGCCTCGAATCCTAGCTACTCAGGAAGCTGAGATCTGAGGATCACAGGTGAAAGCCAGCACAGACAAGAAAGTCCGTGAAACTCTCATCTCCAGTTAACCACCAGAAAACCATACGCAGAGCCATGGCTCAAAGTGGTAGAATGCTAGACCTGAGCACAAGAGCTAGGTCCTGAGATCAAGCCCCATGACCAACAAAAGATAGAAATTAAAAATGAATTAAAGTTCTCCCCAGTCACGGACGAACTCTTCACTTCTTGTACTGAAAGCCCTTTGAACAAAGGCCAGATGCTTTGGCCTGCTAAACAAAGACCCTCATCCTCTGACATCAGAATGTCTCCCAGGCTTACCTCACCTTACTGTCTCTTACTTCTCCTTGTGTGCCTTCTCCTCTGCTTCAGATGACTCCTCTGGCCGGAATGCTTTCACTTGTCCTACCTCTTCACTCTTCAGCAGTCCCTACAAGTGCTCCCCAAGTTTTTTCCAGCTTGAGTTAGGGGCCCTTACTCGGTGTTCTCCTAATTTCTCACACTTGCTCTTCACCAGTTCACAAACAGCATTCTGAGTGTCATTGTTGATGTGTCTGTGTCACTGAGGTATAAAAACATGGGCTAGAGAGCAGCTAAACACTGTTTTTTTTTGTTGTTTTGTTGTTTGTTTGTTTTCTTTTACTGTCACTACAGCAATCACCGGTTGGCCTGACAGATCACAGACAGAATAAATGGTTGTGGAGTGAAGACAATTCCTTTCTAGCAAATGATCAGAGATATGCTAGATGCATCAAATAGAACATTTTGCTCCTCCCAGAATGGCAGGATTGTAGTTTTCAGGGGGATAAAGTAGTTGATTATGAAGAATTTGGAGAAGAAAATGGAAAATACCTGAAAACCTTCCATGCAGACAAGCTCTGGTTTTTTTTTAATCCGCTTTTCTGATTGCTTACCGTTATTGTAATGAGCATTTTCTCCATGTCATTAACTTGTCTTTATGAGCATGATTTTTAATGATCCACATGGTCCACTGAGCATATGCACAATAAATACTGTTGCTAGAGTCCTGGTTCTCTTTGACATGACGTGGTCAGCATTGGGGAGGACCAGAGGACAGGGACCCACAAGGCCAGTCTGTCCTTGTAGAATTCTTGGTAGCTTCATGCTCCTCTTTCATCTTTCCACTTCCTCAGCTGCACTGGGGGCTAAGGGTCTACCAGCCAGGCCTTGAGCCGTCTCGGTGGGCAGTACTTGCTGTGGGTCTGTTGTAGTCTTCAAATGCTTCACTGCTATGTGCCACAGCAGTGCTTTGTCTTTACCATTATACTCTGAATCCACCCTGAGCACAGCAGGATATCTCTGAGCAGCAGTGAGGGTATGATGTAATCACTGCCCCTTTCCCAGACTGGAAACTTCATGAGTACAGGGGCATTGTGTGTTTCCGTACCCAAGAAGCAGAGCCCTGATGTGCAGCAAATACTTAGTAAATACTAGTGGAATGAATAATAAATAGATGGGGTATTGTTTCCTTGATGTTGACTGCCTTGTGGTTGGCCAGCCAAAGTCCTGGGGTTTACCGGGAGTTTCCTTCGGGGAAGTGTGTTACAACGAAATGAAAAATGCATTGATTCTTCTCTAAGAAGCCAGCACTGTGGCTCTGTCAGGTCAGAAGTATTCCCTTTCCTGGACTAGGCAGTTGATTATGAATGCCTGCACAGGGGTGGGGCTTCTGAGAATGAGTCCAGACTCACACTGCAGTGTGCCTGATCAGGCAGCAATGCCTGCGTGGGTACCCATCCTTGCATAGATGGCGGTGGTAGTGTGGGGTGAGAATGAGGAGATGCTGTGTATTTTTACTCTGTCCTCAGGATGGTGGTGTCATCTCACACGCTGGACACCTGTCTAACTCTCCCCTAAAAATGTTGTTGTTCTTCTCTCTTGCTCTGTCCAGGTTTATGGTCAACGTGACTTGGGACGGCAAAGACTTGTCCTTCACCGAGGAAGGCTACCAGGTACATCCCAGGCTGGTGGTGATTGTGCTGAACAAAGACCGAGAGTGGGAAAAGGTGAGCATTCATCTGTGTGTCCCCTGCGCAGGGGAGGGAAGGGAAGTATGGGCAGGGAAAGGACCAAGATACTCTGCCCAGATCACTTCCTCTTGAGCTGCTCCAGGCTCCATCCCTGAGCCAAGGATGCCTTCGAGTGATGGTGGGGGAATGTCATAAGGCTCAGGGTAAAGGCTTTCTAGGGAGACCTGGGGATGAGGTGCTGCTCTCTATGTCCCTGGGAGATTAGGAGAGCTTAAAGGCCATCAACACTGGTTTGCACCATTATGGTGGCAAGGTGTTGACTCTATAGCAGTGATCTGTGCAGTTCGTCCATGTTTCCTGCATTTGTGTCGTTTTCGCCCTCTGCCCGATGGCTCTCCTCCCTGCGTTTGCCTTCCCTTAAGCTTACTTCAAGTAAACTCACTTTATCAAGGCTCTGAGCGTGCACTGGTGCCTCGAGAGAGCCATGGAGGAGGAAGAGGCGGATGTGGCATGGAGAGGATCTAGCGAACAGGAATCAGGAGGGAAAAATGATCCCCTAACGGAAGCACTGACTTTGGGGGTGACCATGACAAAGTCCTGGAAGGGAAAGGGGGATAAAGAAGCATAGGGAAATGGTCACATCCCACAGCAACTGTATCCACATCCCGGCAAGGGCACAAGGACAGTTCCCCAGAGCAGGCTGGGTTTTGAAATACGTCTGGAAGAAATGAGGTGATCCAAAATGTACACTCCCCAGAACAGCTCCATTCACGCCACAGCGAAAAGCAGCTCACAAAATATCTTTCCCAAAGTCCTCAACCGTGGCCACCCCTTACTGAACCACCCTGTCAATGAGAAAATGAGAAGAACATTAGAAAATATTAGAAATGTACTCTTTACCTGACTTACGTGACTGTAACCCCCTGTACACATGAATAATAACAATAAAAAGTGTTAAAATATTTTTGACAGAATGGTATTGAAAAGTCGTCAGAATTTGAGGAATAAAGTCCAACATCATGGCTCCTGTCGGTAACCCTAACTACCTGGGAGCTAGAGATGAGAAGCATCACAGTTTAAGGCAAAACGACTGAGAGAGCTCATCTCAACCAATAAAACGTGGGTATAGGCTGTGTACCCGTGTCTCATACCTAGAACCTAGCTACTGCGGAGGCTGAGAATCTCCATTCAGATCCAGCCTGAGAAAGACAAGTCTTTGCTCCATTTAACCATATCACCCCGTTTTGACCGATCCCTTCTCTTGTTTTCCTTAACGTTGTGGCATAGCCAATGATTTCTTGACTACATTCTCTTTCCCTTCACCTCTTCTGAGGATTCTTTTTGAAGCTGTAAAATCGTTCTCCTCCATTGCGTTTAGCCAGTCCTGGGTCAGGAGTGGCTTTACCTGTGATTTTTCTATGTTGTTTTTGTCTCTGGCATACTTGCTAGGAAACTGGTTTACAAGGTCATACATACCAAGTAGTGCAGGTGATAGCATGGAATGAAAGCAAACCACTCTTGATGCATTCCATTTCCAAATTTATAAGAATGCCTTTAAAGATCCTCTTTTGCCTCCTTCACCTTCCTGTTCCAATGCAGCAATCTCCGCAAACATGCAGCTTGGGAAGTCGCTGCCGAGAGGAGCAAATGTGCAAATGCTTCCTGTAGTTGGCCTGTTCTCTAGGCACACGGGGGCTGGTGTCTCAGAAACAGCTCCCTAAGCTGCTGTCTCTAAGAAGGAGAAAGCAAACACCTGTCCTGCCATGCTTATTACTGCCCCCAGCACCACAGGCTGTGTGGCAGGTCAGCAGGGGGACAGCAGTGGAAGCAGAAGCATGAAATGAGGGTGTCATAGGAACCCCTCAGAGCAGTGATTGTCTTTTATTGGGCCTTTCTGTGTGACGGGCATGGGTAATCCTGAGCTCTCTGCCCCTGGGCAATGCAGATACAGAACTCAGAGCTCAACAGGCTTTTTTTTCTCTTGCAAATCCAGATATCTGGGCTTTGTCTCTTCCTTTTTTTTTTTTTCCTGTGATCTTGAAGCTTGGTGGGCTTAATACCCTGGATGCAAGCCAATTAGCCATCAGGCCGGCCTAAACAGTGCCTTCCCCAGCTCTAGGGGGTCATGGCTGCAGTCCGGACAGTGAGAAACAAGTCCTCTTCTCCAGCTCACAACAAGGGCAGCCCTAATAGGATGCAGTAAGGAGTCTACTCACTGTAAGGTCCATCCAGGGATATGAAGGACAGAGGTGACCTTGGCTCTTGGTCATTTGGGAAGGGTGTCCCAGTCAGATGGAGACACTTGAGTTGGGCCTTCAGACTGGATTTCACCAGATTGAATCAGTTTCTTGTTAACTGTGCCTCCTCCTCAACAGACACTTTGAGAACAATTCTATTTACTATTCTAGTGTCATAAACATTTTTGAATGAAAATATCACACACACACACACACACACACAGAGTCACACAGCAGAATGCCTACATAGACCAGCACCTTAAATTATTTTTTAAATTAATCAATAAGGATTATATATATATATATATATATATATTTATGAGGTTTTAACATAGTGCATATACTGTAGAAAGGCTAAATCATGCTAATTAACACATCCCAAACTAGCTATAGGACAGCTACTGAGAGAGCTATTTAAAGAAAGATGTTTAAAGCTGTTTGGAAGTTTTGATTTCAGATATAAATAGGAAATGAAACATGCACATTAAAGTAACACCAGCATCTCATCCCATAGATTAAGATTTAATTAAAGATAATAAGAGGTCCGAGGGGCCCCTCAAAATGTCTTCCTGGAGGAACAGCCCCTCCCCCTTTCTCTGATGGGTCTACAGTTCATATTCTCACTGTCTGGTTTGCATTCTCACGACTGCCCTGGGTTTCACTTGCCTTCTGCATGGAGATGCTGCCAGAGGCCATCCTCCAGCCCAGCTCCATCTCTGGGCCTCTAGACTTGCTGATCAGAACAACTTCCCACGTGGAAACCCCACAGGCATCCAGCCTTATGGGATCCAAGGCCAAGCCTATCATCTTCTGTCCTCAAATACCCTGGTTTCTTCTGTGCCCCAGCATCAGAGCTCCATCCCCACTTATCACCTGCTCGTGCTCTGCTGCCCAGTGTGCCTGGCCCTTGAGCATTCTTCTCACCCTTCCCGTAACACCTTCCACTGCACATTTGGGTAGCCCAGAGGGGAAGGCCTGTTTCCCACAGGCCTGTGTGCCAGCACTTCTGAGCTGTCCTTGTTTGTGCGCCATGTTCATCTTGACTTAGGTGCTGAGCCCCCTCTCAGAGAAGTCTGTGCCTTCCATTGATGTCTCTCTGTTAGTAACGGTGACTTCACTCGCCATTTGTCAAGAGTGGGGCTGTACCGAGCGAGCGCAAAGCTGAGAATTTTTCATGGATGATCTCATTCAATCATTTGCAAAAACCTTCTGTGCAGTAGTGTTCTGCCTCCTGCCTCCAGCCTGAAAGCTCGGGTCTCAGAGGGCCTTCCTCAGATCCACTAGCTACTATATGGTACACGTGACGTATGTGTTCCCCAAATGGCGTGTCCCAGTTGACTGTCCTTTCTCCACTCCCCTTGTCCCTTCTCAGCTTCCAGTAACTGATGTCCTCATGGGGTGGTGCAGATCTGTGCTTTCCAAATCGTTGTGTATTTCACTGTGGTCATCTGTATCCATCCCTGACAACACGTGTATTCCTGCAGAGCCCAGTAAGTTGCAAGAGCTCATGAGAGTGTACGGGGTAACTTGTGTGCATGCATATTTCCGAGTGTGTGTGTGTGTGTGTGTGTGTGTGTGTGTGTGATGTCAGGAGTCTATAACAAGGCTTTTCCTCCCAGAAGACTGGAGTGTTTGTGCAAACATTGTATTTGACTTCTGTACACACGTGAAGACTCTGGATAGGAAATCAGGAAGGAAAATCTTAATTGTGAGGACACCAGTAAAGAACAATTGATTGAACACGTTCGCAGACTGCTAACATGGAAGCCTTGTGTTTACATGCTGCAAGCAAACAAACACAGTGAGGCTTGAGTTGCTTACAAGGATTGTAACAAACCGGTAGGACTTTGTGCTTTAATTTCAGCTAGTGCTGAAAGTCTTTGTAATGCTTGTTTTTAGGTTTTCAGGGTGTTTTTTTTTTCTTTATGCTTCCATTTGTGGTATTCGCTAGCAAACACTCAACAAATCTTCCTTGGATGGAGAATTCATGGACAGATTCCCTCGGCGACATCACAGTTGAGGGGCGTGTACCTAGAGTGGTCCTCTCTTGTCTGTTGTCTTAGAACCACCGTGAGGAGGATGGGAAGGCTTTATCCCTACCTCAAACCATTTCTGAATCTGAGTTTCCATTTTTCATAAGCTTCTCTGCAGATTCTGATGCTTGTTAGAGATCTAAAACCACTGCTTTAGGGCCCGGACTTAGTACTCTTTATAAGACTAAAATGATTTCAGCTTAGATGATTCTGTTGTGAAGATTCCCTGCTTCTCAGTCTCTGTTTCTTGCTTGTAAAAAGTATAGTGATTAGGGAAGCAAGAGCTGTGGTTAAAGTGGTAGAGCTCTATCCTTGAGCAAAAGAGCTCAGGGACAGCATCCAGGCCCTGTGTTCAAGCTCCATGACCACCACCACCACCACAAATAATAACGATAAAAAATCTATATATATATGCATATGCATATATATGTATATATACTGATTAGCTGTTGTGCTTACAAGATGAATAGCAGGAGAAAAGGAAAGAAGGCAATTGGAGTCAGTTTGAGTCTAGTAGAGGCAAATAAAACACTGTCTATGGATGTAACTTAGTGCCTGTCACCTAGTTTGTCCCTGCTGTAAGGATCCAAACTTAGTCGACAGCCTGAATGAGTTCAGACATCGATTCCTCAAGATCCTCCAGATGAGTGCATAGCCTCTGATCCTCTGAGACCTGAATGGGAGCTGCACACCTGCCAGGCCGTAAATAGATGCTGTTTCTTTTGTGAGCACAACAAAAGAAGACTGCTATAAAACAGTGGAGGGAAAGTTGAGGAAATGAAGAGTCACACTTGGTGAACCCAAATTGCAGATGATGGAACTTTGTTCCATAATCTATTGGAACACCATTGAAGGGCTTCGATGGACAGAACAGGATGAAAATAGTGGAAATCATTAATAAGAATCAGTCACGGGAGACATTTGTTTAGCACTTACAACATGGCCGCAGGGCCCTGGGCATTCATCGAATTCCCACATTAGCACTGAGAGGCTCACATCCCCTTCTTCGTATGAATATAAGGAATTAGGCCCAGAGAAACTGAATGAGTTGTTCAGGTTCACGGAGCTAGTAAGTTGCAACACTATAACACTGATCCCAACAGCCTGCACTCATCATAAAAGAAATGGTGTTTGAATCATTGAGTGGTGATTGATCACATATGAATCGTTGGAGAGTTTCTTTTTAAAGGACTATTTTAAGAGAACGAGGATGTGAGGAAGAAGAGGTACTTTGAAAGATACATGACGGAGGAATTAGTCAGGTTTTTAATTTTAGGCCGTGCCTACAGGGTAGTTCTAGAGGAAATGTGTCATGCCTGCAACTGATGCACTTCATTCTTCTTCCTCTCTTATCTCCCCTCCCTCTGCTCTTCTTCTCAATCCTTATTTAAAGTAGAGTGCCCTTTTGTAAAATGAGTTTGGTAATATGACCAAACTTCACAGTGTCTGCATGGAATTTAATTTGTTGCCTTACATAATGATCATTAAGTTTCTCAAACGATGTGAACCACAGAGAAGAAAGTTAAGCAACTACAAAAGACGTATCATTATCAGCTGACTTCCCTAGAGTCACATACAGTGACTATTTTAAATAACCACACGGTACAAGGCTCGGTCACAGTGAGGAAAATACAGTGGGCCTCTAACAAATAAAATAGGGGATGTCATCTTCTTACTGTGTTTCTATTTTATCTTTCTTCTTTATCTTTCCTTCTTCCTTCATAGTAATCTAGGTTTGTTTTGTTTTGGTTTTTTTTTGCAAGGCAACATCCTGCTGAAAGTTTTCGAGAATGCACAAGTCGGAACTAAAGCATGCATTTCACAGAAGAGACATCTGTGTAATAATAACACCAGTGCTACTAGGATAGGAATGGTAATGATAAGGATGGGTGGTGATGATGATGATGGTAGTGATACGGTGGGAGATACAATGATCCCAACCCAATCAGCTACCACCAGTAGTTGAGCTCTTGAAGGTGCCACTGCATGATCTCATTTTAGCCTTTTCAACCCTCTCTGACTTTTATCGTAAAGGAATACGATCATTTAATACTTAAGTCATAAAGTTGTTAGGACAGTTAACCCACGAAATATATCGAAATATATCACTTAGAAGACTTGATTATCTCATGTCAGCCATACACAAGGTAACCAATGCCAGCTCCAACTGGAATTAATTTCACCCTCCTTTCGTAGGAGGGAAGTGGAAAGCTGTATGCCTTGGATGACTTACCCAAGGGCATTTAGGGGTGGAAGCAGATTTTCAACTCATTCAGTGGTACAACAGACCCAGAGTAAGTGGTGATGGCCTAGGGTGGAGGCATCTCCAAGAGAAAACAAGTGTGACGGGACAGCTACCTGTCTGAGGGTAACGGGGTCCTGTGAAGCACACAGTATCAACGCCAGACAAAAGCTGTACCCTTGATAGTTTGCCACTGCCGTCAATTATGAAAATGAGTGAATAGATTATTTAAATGATTTCAGATGAGTAAATTATTCAGAGAGCTTCTCAGTCAGAAGTATTTCTAGAAACTCCTGAATAGACAGATGAAAACCATTTAGATTTTCTGACAGGGTCATCAACTCATCTGTGTGTAGGAGGAAAAAAAAAATTGAATACCAGAGTATCTGTGATGGGGATTATGGGTAGAGAAAGGAGTGGGGGAAGATAGGATGGGGGGAATCCAATGGAGAAAGGGGAGAGAGAGAGGAAGGGAGGGAGGGAGAGAGAGAGAGAGGGAGGAAGGGAGGGAGGGAGAGAGAGAGAGAAGCACTTTTCTATCATCAACACATATGCCTAAGACAATTGGCTTGCAGAACAAAAATGTTTATTTTGTTTCCGTATTGCATGTCCTAGTCAATGGTGGTTTGGGAAGAGAACATTCTAGGGTGGCAAAATGGCTGGGGAGTGAACTATGGTATTTTCCAAAATATACTGCTCGAAGAAGTTTGAAAGTGAGTAGAGAAACAACACTGACCGTGTAGTGATCTTCTGTAGAATTCGTGGAGCATTTGCTCGATAGCTACCAAAGCTTAATGCACGGACTTGCACATTTATCATTCTGCTTGAGTCACATGACAGCCCTGGATGGTAGACCCTAAGTCTAGATTTCTGTAGTTCAAACCTGGTGATGCTCAGTGAGCTGTTGATTAGCACTGGCACAGGACTCAAACTGAGTTCCCAGGTCTGGAGCCCTTTCTGCTATGTCTAGGGTGAATGGCTGAACATTTCATGTAGTGTTTATTCCTGTGGTTGGTATTGCCTTGGATAAGCAAAAGAGGGGGCACGAAAGTAGCCAGCCCTTTAATTTAACATAACTCCTACTCCATAGGCTCAAATGACTGCAAACTATGGTTGTCTACTGAATTGCTTGTCTACTTACCTACCCATCCAAACCAGCCAGTCATCCAGTGACCAGCCACCTGATAAACCACTCATCCATCCAATACTTCTGCCCAAGCATCACTCAGACATCCAGCTCCCTTTCAAAACCACCATCTTACCTACGGCCTGTGCACCCCTGCATTTCCCCTGAGTACCCCCTCTTCTGCAGACCTGCAGTAGATACTGGTACAGCAGAGGCCTGCCATGGTGCATTTTCCCAAATTCCAGAAAAGAGATTTCCCACAGTCTCTAGAGACAAGGCGAAAGAGCTCATTCATTGCAAACAGAGGATGTGGTGAGGTGCTAGCTCCAGCCCAAGTGCTGGAGAAGAATGAAAAAGGGCTTTCTAAAAGAAATAACATCTGGCCAGAGACCTGAAGAGTGAACAGGACTGATCCAAAGGTGAAAGGCTCTCATTCTGTTAACCACATCATAATCATGGAAGATGGTCCCTTGCTCTTTTTTCTTCATTCCCTGGCTCACCTGGACAGCAGGGACTGGATTGCTTCCACCAGATCTCCAGGTTGGCTATGTAGGCGAATTCCTGTGTTCTCTGCACTATTCCTGTGAGCCACTGTGGCTCCTCTATATGTCTGCTGATAAGCCAGACAAGAAGGACATTTGTCCCCAAGAAAAGAGACAGAACAGCAAGCGGAATGGCAATCTGCTTCTGGCTACAGGAGGCTCTGCCAGGCTGTTGTCTGTGCCTACAGTTGGGTTTTCCTTATCTGAGGGTGAACAGAGGTCACCCTCCCCTCCACTCTGTTTTTCTTGGCATCAGAACCTGGCGTGGACCAGTGAGAAAGGGATTGAATGTTCCAGGGTCGATCTCTAAGCTGCAGGAGACACAATGTACTTTGTAGATTCTGAGGGCTACTTGATGCTGTAGATATAGTTTATAAAATAACGCCAATATCAATAATAATACTACTAATGATGATGATAACTGTTGGTCTGAGATAATGTTATTAACACATTGATCCCTTTTTAATATTTATTTGAGATAGTATCCTCCCACACCCTCAAAACACACACTCAGTTACATATGAGGAAATGGAGGCCTTCAGGTATCTTGCCAGAGACACAGAGCAAGCAAAATGGCGAACTTAGGATTTCAGCTCAACGTGGCCATTTGTCTCAGTGATGCTATCAGTCCAGTAAGGTTACTTTCACACCGGGAGTGAAGGTTGCCTGTGCTTTAATTACGAAAACCCATGTTGGGAGTCCCTGCCTCGTGGACTTGCTCCCGTGTTTGCAAGGATTATAACAGGTACACGATTTCACAGTGAACCCTGCATCCCTTTCTGAACGCAGCATCCCACTGAGCCGTATGCAAATCAGCTCCCTAATCAGCCTCTTGCATCCTAGTGCAAAGCCAATCAGCATCCCCCATGCACATCTGAGGATGTAAATCAGTTCCCGCTCCTTCAGGAAGCTGTTTCTTCGTTGCTTATTACTCCACCATATGGTCTGTTATCTACCCATTGTCTTTTTGAAAACGGTTTCAAAACTCATCAGAGTCTTATCTCTGAGGTTCATCCAATCTATACTACTTCCATTTGAATTATAACTCTGCAAAATTGGGAAGACTTGAGTGGACCAGGTGGGAAGGGAATGAGTAAGGCAGAACCCTGTGGGATTTTTGTACATGTAGAAACACATATGAAGAGAAACCCAGAGTTGAGAAAGAAACACACACACACACACACACACACACACACACACACACACACACACACACACACACACAGAGGAATCAGTTCTTGTGCCATTGAAAGGCATAAGAGAAGCCAGTGGCCTCTCCCTTACATCATGTTTAGCTCAAACTTAAAGCAGTCTGATCCAGAAAAATCCTGATTGTTGGCTCTTACGTGGGCCAGCAGAGTATAGTGATGGCATCTTCTTCTTCTTTTTTCTTTCCATGATTAAAGTGTATTTGAAAGAAATAGGACAGGCGGATTTAAGGAAGAAAAGGAGGGCAGGAATCCATGTTCTTGCTCAGATCCTGACAAGCAGGCTATAGAAGGAAAGCATCTACTTTTAACAGGTAGGAAATTCCTCTGCAGACACCATCTGCGTCATATTTCCTTAAAGTACCCAAGTTGGTGACTTGAATTGATGGAGCAGGATTTGAAATTCATTACCTACGTGATACCCCCAAGCTTTGCATTCAAGGATTCTCATCTCGTGAAGAACAGATGAGCATTCAAAAATACAGAGAGAGAATTCCATCAAGCTATATTATAAGCCAATAGAAATAGAAGTTAGAGACCAGATGCTTCTAATCCAGAGCTACACATCCTAAATCAACATCAAGAAAGAAGTGACTGGCCCCTACAGACCGAGAGGTGGACATTGTAAAGCTAGCCAGTATTTCATGGTGAGGACATGTTGATAGATATTACTAGGGTTAACTCCTACACTGGTCACAATTGTTTCTGAGACCCAGTCAGTCCTGTAGCATACTCATTCTTTGTGTTTCTTGGACAACTAATGATAATGTCCAGTATACATGAGGCAGAGAGTTCACGTAAGACACACATAGAGTTTGATTTTTTTTTTACATGTAATTCCCAGTAACAAAACAAAATACTCAATAGTTTTCAAGTTCTTGGCTCCATTGTAGATCTGGAGCCAAGCACTTTATCTGTATGATTGCATTACATGTTTGTTGTAATGCTAAAAGCCATAGATATTACAAATTAATTTTGTTTTACAGATGAGGAAAGCAAGGACCAAAGATACGAATTACTGGAAGCATGGTCACTCAACTACTTCATATCTTTGGGGGCTTTTAAAATAATTTATACAAAACTCCCAACAGAGAGCAGGAACGGCGGCAAAAGAGCTTAATAAATGAGAATTATTATACATGCAAAGTATAATACATGCAGTCTAGGTTTTTAAATGACAATTATTAGGGTTGTTTTGTTTTCCCTTTCTTTTCTCCCTGTGCATTGTGAGTGGACTTCTGGAAGCCAGCCGAGAGCCTTCTTTCTCAGAGGAGTAGGTTGTGGAGACTAAAGCTAAGGCCCCTCATAGACCATTGGTTAGTTTTCTCTTTGCCACCCTGCTCAATCGGATGAATGATGAAACAGACACAATTAAGCAGGTCTTTTGGAAAACTGCCTTTGGCTTTTGACATATTTGCTGTGTCTTCTGGGCCAACTTATTTGAGCATCAGTTTATTGCTTTGAAAATGTGTGATAATTTCCTCCTCCTTCACTTTTATGTGACTCTGCCATGAAGGTCAAATGAAATGAGATATTAACAGCAACTTGTAGCCTGTAAAGGGCTTTATCAACTCTAGGACTTTTATATTATTATCCACATGATAACTAACACATGGCTTTCTGATCAGACTGAGTTTTCTAATGTGCTTGCGATTAGAAATTCCTTCCTTTTTATTTTTATTTTTTTTCTCCCTAATCCTTTTCATCTTTTTCCAGTAGAGCTATGCATAACCCAATACAAGCCTGTGCATAAGGACTTAGGAACACTTGAGTTAATTTTATAGTTATGAAGTTAATGATAATGCATTAATCGCGCAGAACCGCAAAACTAGCAAATGAAAATAAAAAATGACTTCCAGGCTTTTGGATTTATTGGTAGAATGAAAATAACACCAGGCTGCTTTTGGCAGGGCCTTCTTCTCTATGCCCCGAATTATATTAATAGACAATACCAGTTCTATCTAAAATAGGGAGTGAAAAACAGACCTGGAGTCTCCCTTCAGAGGGGCAAAAAAATGCCCAAGCGTAGTTTCTGGAGACACACCCTGGACCTGGAACTCTGTAAATTAGTGCCTGGCTCTGTGCTGTTCTGCATTGAACTGAGTTCAGGAGTCAAGGCTGAGACCACTTTCCATGGGCCGGCATCTTAGTAGGCAGTCATTTACATCTGTTAATGGAATCTTCCCAAGAGCCCTGCCCAGGACTGAATATCTCACATTGATGGGGCCGGGACTGGTTGCCTGGAAGATGCTGTGTGAATCGGTTATAGTCATTATTTTCCCTTAACTCTGGCAAGAGGTATGTGCCTGCTCCATCTCCTGCCCACTTTAGAGATGAGGAAACTGGGACCCAGAAAGTACAGTTAGTCAAGATCACACGCCAGATGTTCAGGCTCGTGTTCTGCCAACTCCAAAACCCGGATTATTTTTCAGAACCAGTACCAGCAGAAAGCCACTAAGGCTAACCATGGCCTGAGGGGAGGTGACAGTTGTGTTTATCCTATCAGAACACTCACCTAATCACATGCACACTTGACAAGCATTCCCAGTGCTTATCCTGACTTGGGTACCAGATATGAGCCCAGTCAAACAGAGACCCCTCCCTTCCTCTAGGAACCTGCTGGGGCCGGCAGGTGAGTGGTGAGTGGCAGAGAGGAGGGCACCCATCCAGTTCTGTGAGGACGGCTTTGTCAGGGATTCTAAAGGACAAACAGGAGAGTGGCCAGCAGGGAATGGGCAGGGGTCTTCTGGGCAGCATGAACAGTGTGTGTCAAGACCCAGCACCGAGAGAAGAGCTGTGTGCGCTCAGAGCCTATGATGAGTTCCGTATGATTCACGAGTTGGGCAGGGGTGGAATCAGAAGCTAACTGTCCAAAATCAGACTGGTTGCCAAGAGACAGAAAAGCCTGGCAAGGGGGTCATTTAGACCATGGCATCTTCTCCTTCCAGCCCTCATGGGAAATTAACATAAGGCTGTGGGACAGTCAGATAGCAGGAGATTTAAAGCAATGACCTGATGTGCTCCTTGGAGGATGCGGTGAAGACACAAGCTATCCCAAAACAGGAAGGGCTATGGTCATCAATGAGAGTTAAGACCCATGCTCTGGTGGTGGCTAGGAGTTAGGAGAGAAGTGGACAATGAAACAAAGATAAATTGCATGTTAGAGCTCTCAAGGACTGATAACTGATGATGGTGAGCCGAGGGCAAGAGATGAATTAAGGGATATTTCCAGCCGTGGAAGACTAGAGAGAAACCATGTACTTACTTGTACGACTGAAGTTGAGAAGATGAGGCTTCTGAGACAGAGGTTTCTTGGAAGCAGCAGAGAGGAGCAGGGGGAGGCAGTCAGAGGTAGGAGCTGTCAACAGAGAGAATACGGAAGTATAGGGAGGAGCAGGGACTTGAACATGGAGTTGCAGACAGGTGGGAGGGTAGAGACATGTAAGACATGCTCCGAGAGACAGAGCTGAGAGGTGGAAAATGGCTGAGCTGACAACTTAGAGAAGCAACCCCGGAGAAGATGGAATGACCTCCCTTACCCTGTATAATGGGTCAATTATCCGTTAGCTTTAGTGATGAGAGGGGGCCCTCACATATTAGTGGGGCCAATTTTAGAAGAAATGTAAGTTAAGAGCTGGGTTGTTCTGAGCCCAGTGACTGGGATGTATGTTACACAAGAGAAGAGACATTTCTTCGATATTGAAGGCAGATGTGCAGAGGCAGGTAAGCTTGTGAATTATGTGGGTTGTCCCTCTAATCTGAAATAGGAGACAGATTCATCAACTGAGAGTGAGCACAGAGCTGGCAGTGGCGTGGTCTTGTGGGCAGGTGTGAAAGTTCGAAATAGTTTCTAGGGAATGAGGGAGATGTGATTAGGAAAAGAGAGAAGGATTTCTAGCTGGAGAGGAGTCCTTGACTTGGAAATGCCATTCATGTGTGTGGTGATAGGATGTTTGCCCCCTGTGCCTGGTAGTTTCCAGGTGAAGTTTACCGGTTGGATTGACTCAAGAGTTGGGAGATGGTAGTGGCAGATGTGACAGGAGGGCAAAATAGGGACAGGATAATGTGGTTATAAGAGGGAAAAAAATCTGTTGAGGTAGTCAATTCTCCATTGGAACGGGGAAGATGCGGAGACAGGAAATAGATTGAGAGAAAATAAAGAGGTTCCAGATGCAGGAGTTCAAATGACGTAGAGGAGACATGAAAATATCCAAGTGAGACTGGGTTTTCTTAATTTAGCATCACCGAGGTCACCTGATTCCAAGTACGGTTACTTTATGAGAATTGGGGCGGGGGGGGGAAGAGGTGGTGAATATGGACTGGAGATGTCAATCAAGAGATGTAAGAAAAAAAATGACCTTTAAGTTTAACCAGGGTCTCATTCTCCCAGGACTGGATTTGATGCTTCATGTCTGACATGGTGATAACTGGTGTGGGAGATACAGGATTTGATACTCGAGGGCTGCCAAGGCCTCCTTTTCTAAAATAGCAGGTGTTGCCCATTTCATCCCATGGGATCCTCCTTACCTCCACCGTCTCCTAATAATCAATCACGCTTTTAGCAGAGAGCAGAGCTGTGATTTAAGCTTATTAACTCTTCCCTCACCCATTCAATCTTCTGTTGTTTTTGTATTTCAAAGGATCCTCCTGCTGGAAATACTTTTAGGGCTCAGACAAGCCTGGAGAAAAGTTACTGTGGGGCCAGAGCTGAGCAAAGAAAAATGACTGTCAAAATACCATCTTATCTAAGGAGAATTGACATTCTGATCCACAAGTCTTTCATCACACTGGTTCACGCAGGGGCCAGGCCTTGGTTAG
This sequence comes from Megascapheus bottae, assembly GCF_031878675.1. NCBI lineage: Eukaryota > Metazoa > Chordata > Mammalia > Rodentia > Geomyidae > Megascapheus > Megascapheus bottae. The sequence goes on from NC_143544.1 coordinate 2,581,897, forward strand.
CTTCCCTGTACTGCAGTCCCAGAGCCCCAGGCCCCAGTGCCTGACTCGCCCTTTCATTAACAAGGGAGAAAATGTCTATCTCAGAGATTTAAATTTATTATTTTTGCCCCAAATACAGAAGTGCCAATGCCCTTCAGGAACCTGCTGCTAAGTTTGAAGCACATCGATGTTCACAAACCAATCACTTTTCTCCAGCCAGGGGAGGAAAAACGCTTTTCAACTGATCGATATCCCCAGGTCCTATAACCTTATTTTAAAACTGCAGACACTGTCAATGAGGTTAACGTTGAATGCTCAGGGCCAAGCTCCAAACACAAATTGGCTTTTTTACATAATGCCAAATGAGGGAATCCATCAGCGTGTGGCCTCTTACACATCTCCAGTCAGGTTGGAGCAAGGACGCCTCCTGCCTCCTCAGCCTGCAATCTGATTATCTGGGTTGGATCTTCTTGTACAAACAGTTATGCTCAGGCCCAGCAGAGCTGTCAGGCCGTAAGAGGAGTCATACCTACGTGGATATATGTAGTGCCTCAGGAGTTTTAGGCTGGTCGGATTAATTGATGATCGTAACAAACCAGACTCCACTCAGCCATCATTTCGAGATCGGGACATGTCTCTCTTGACCACTTTCCAGTTCGTTGGCAACTCTGCCAAGGGCCTGGAGCAGCTGGATATTGTCTAGGTAAATATACTAACCCCCCCTCTCCCCAAGGAGTTATTTGCTTTGCCAGATTGCAAATGGCATTTATTTCACAATTGGAAGCTACACTGATCTTTGAAATTTACCCAGAAAAAGTACATTAGAAGGTCAAAAGGAAACCTTCACTGTGTTTCTAAATAGTCTTTGTGAAGGGTGCTAAAAATAGTGAGAGTTACTGCCATTGCTCTACGGTAGGCTGACTCCAGGCCAGGTTCTTGTTCAGTGTTAGGTGTCTGGTCTGTCCCTTGCCCAATTCTTTGTGTTTGTTCCATCTCTCTTCCCATCCAGATGGCATCTGTTTCCTTTTTTATTTATTTACTTTTTTGATACAGCAGTCCTCTCAAGGAGCCCAGCCAAGGGTAGGTTTGGATTTGAATGATCACAGATGCAGCGGTGTGAGAATTGTGTTGTCTTGACAGTACCTCAAGACCAACAGGATTGGAAGGGAAGATGGAATCCTCCCTCCTGAGAACTGGTGGTGTGGTTGGGGGGGGGGTCACCCGGAGGTGGAGAAGAACTCTTCTAATCAGCTGTTAGAGCCTTCATGGCATTCCTCTCCTGATTGAAATCCCCACAAAACCCAGCCAGCATTACCCAGCTCACATTCGAGCCATCATTTCTGTCCGCCTGATCCGTCTCTCGGAGGCCCGTGGCTGTGTGGTGGAATTCAACCCCATGGCTGCAAGGCCTGGGGGCTCTGCCGTGAGAAGCACTTTCCGTGATAGAATTCAAGTCCTCAGAGGAGCTGACTCCCAGGAAAATCCAGGAAATAACACTGTCCTGCGTGAAAGCCAACTGCAAGACCACCCCAGGTTCCTGGCTCCCCCTCTTCCTGAACTTCTCCAGGAAAGATAATGCTCTTGTAGAAAAAAGATGGGCTGAACGCACAGGGAGCCAGGCCAGGGTCCATGCTGCCACGCTGGCCACAGCCAGGTGCTCATGGCTGTCTTCTTAGTTAATCCACAGACTATCCATTCCCTTGGCAAAGGAAATTGCTCCCAAAGCAAATGTGATGCCGTCTGGGAGAAGAGTAGTTGCTATAATGACCCAGGCTCGTGGGTCCCACATCCTGAGCTCAGGTTCCAGATCCAAGTAAAGTAAGGGCAAGAACGCCTCTTGTTCAGTGTAGGACTCTGAGGATGAAATGAGAATGTGCTTGTTTGGGACGATCACAAGACCTCCATAAAGCCAGTGATTATACTTATTAATTATTCAGTAATTATCATTCCAGCCTGTGAAGGGCTGACGTGTACAGCAGTTACACAGTGAAGGACTCCCAAGAGCATGTGGGGGGAATTAATTAGTGGTTATGAGAAAGAAGTCCTTTTGATTTTTCCATGATTTTCCAAGTCTCTCATGTTCTATCATTCTGAGACAAATTCTAAGAGGAGGAAGAAAACGCTATTAACCGCGTAGCTAATTAGAAGAGCACATCATTTTTTAAGAGCACATGGAGATTTCAAAGTAAACCAAAGAAATAGGACTCTTATCCATGGCCAAGGACCTGGGAGCTGAGTAGGTATGGAGGACTGGGGACTGTGCACAAACTCCTAAAGAAAAAAAAACAATGGTCTTGGTTCAAGAGACTTTTCACATTCAGATTTCACTTGAAACTGTGAACAAGCATAATAGTTGTTCTCCTGGTCACGGAGGGGGAGGGGGGCTTATCATGACACCATGAACAATCAAAATGCATTTCTGTGAATGATGGGGTCAGCATTGGGTCCTTAGCCCGTGGATGTTGTTACACAGAAAGATATGAGATAACCCCGACAGCGGTTATGATAGGAGGAGAAGAATCAACTGCTCCAATGTGAGCTGTGTAACAATGAGGCAATTCTGAAATTTCAACTGAGAGGAATTTAATTAAGGCTCTAATAGCTGATTAAACTCATTTGGATCTGTTGGCAATTGCTACTGGTTACGTAAGTAACCTAGGAAGAAAGATTTCCATCTTCTTTTTTTTTTTTTTGGCTGGGTTGAATCCTGCCTCAGAGCCAGAAGTATAATCGCCTGGTGCTTCCTCAAAATGGGGTCCTTAGACCACCCAGAGCGGAATGACCACATTTTTATTTGAGTGTCTAAAAAGCAGTTCCTAGATTTCCTCTGCCAGTGGCCACCAAGGACCCACAGAACTGGAGACAGGGTAGGTCTGGCCTGCACCGGAGCCTCAGCAGCAGTTATTCTGCAGATGCTTGCTGGCAGGTTGCCAGGCACAGAAAAACTGAGTTCAAAGTGACATTGTGTCTCGGTGTACATGCTGTCATAAACGACATCTCCATCGGTCAGGCTGGGGATGCGGTGGGGGGAGAATGATGTCAGAGGTGACGCCCATCCAGACGCATCCCACCCACAAATGGACATGGAGCCTAAAGACCCCTTTGTGCAACGACTTTAGAATCATAAAACTAATCTGTGGAATTCTGCTTCAACATGCCCTAGCCACAGCACATCCCAGCTTGAGATCCAGCCAGGGGTTCCAACATCTGGGTTGTAGTCTCCTGATCGATCAGCTTCAGGTCTGTCGTGGACTCGAAGCGGCAACTCCAGCCACAAAATGACGTGTGTGTAAACCTGTTATCCACATCAGATGTTTGTGCAGAGGCATAGAAGTGATGCTAACGATGATGCTACTTATGCTAAATATGGGACATTAAATCATTTCGACTTTCCTTCGTGGTCTTTTATCTCACATCCTTTTGGATGGCTTTACCTTTCACGCGGAAAGAAATTGGCCTCCTGGTTTGCTTTGCTTCTCCTCCTTAGCTTGATCTTCCTGAAGAGTTAATTACTCATATTTTCTCCAGCTTGGAAGTAAATCACAGCTTATTATCCAGAGTGAAATGCTCTCTGATGTTTTGCACACATGAAGTGTTTGTTTTAAAGGCCTTTTCCCCTTCGGTGATGAAATCATGCCGTGAGCTCCTGCGGTCTGGTGCATCCAGGAGCACAGGCCGTGAGAACTCACCTTCCACTGTCGCTTTTAATAAATGTCCTCTCTGTTCCCTTTTTAAAGTTTTTGCAATCTCTATTATCTTGTCTCTAAGGAGAGGAGCAGGTATAAATAAGCAACTTTCCTCTTTTAATGTTCTTCTAAATAAAAACTGTTGGTGTATAGTGGGGAGAATTGGGTTCTGTCCAACAAATACGAATTTGAGTAGCAAAGGGTGATGGGTAAGCTCTCTACCCACAGTGGGTCTCATACCTATAGACAACTGGCCCTCATTCCAGGAAGACTAGGCCTTCTCTTTGGTCTCCCTACAACTGGTTGAGTTCTATTGATTCTCCCATTTTGAGCTGTCAGGAATCCACACCAGACTCACCGCTGGCTCTGTCCACAGTCCATCATCTACCGCCACGATCTTTTAGCCGCTGACCTTTCCTCTGCACATCTTCAGGAGAAGGTGCCCTAACATACTTTTTCATCCAGAGGAGTCATTCCTCCTATTTTCAGTAAGTTCTGTCTTGGCAGCCCTCCACCCTCTTCAGTCCTCCAGACAAGGAAAACCCCCTTCCCAGGATGTGGAGAGACTCTCCTGCTCTGGCTTCTCTGTGGGAATTGCCTTCTCCAGGCACAGAGCAGGCAGTGTCCCCCACCCACCGCCACCCAGCTCCCTCCAGCACCGCATCCATCTCTCTCCATTGCTACTGGTCTTTGACTTCCCTCCTACCAGACAGGGACAGTTCCCTCTCAGAACTGTTCCTCACAGCAGTGCCAGGGCCTCCTTCCGTCTCCCTCACTCAATGGAATGGTGTGGAGTTCCTAAATGAAGGATCAGGTTCTGTGGGAGAATTGGTATGTGAGCTGGACTTGCAGAGAATGGGTAGGATTTCAGTAGGTGGGGACAGAAGGGGAGAGGAATTCAAGGCGGAAAAAGTCATGAAGACATCGACAGGGAAAGGGGGCACTATTCAGTGAGAAGTGTACATGGTGTGTGTGTGTGTGTGTGTGTGTGTGTGTTGTTCAGTGTGTATGTTTCACTATGAGAATGTTGTTTGGGTAAGTGGCAGAATGAGGGAGAGAGATAGAGGCAAGAAAGTGGAGAGGAGAGTTCTGAGGGTGACTGGACCTGAGAGGAAGAGAGGACCTGAATGGTAAAGGATTCGATTCTCCGGGGGTCTTGAATCAGGGGAGAACTTGAGCAGGCATGGACCCATGAATCTGATGTGTAGATATGTTTGTAGGAACAAACTGGTTTTGGAGACCACGAGTCCAGCTATGAGGTCATATTCTTGTTGTATTTTGTTTTGTTTTTTACCAGTCCTAGGGCTTGAACTCAGACCTGGGCAGTGTCCCTGAGCATTTATTTGCTCAAGCCTAGCACTCTATCACTTGAGCCACAGTGCCACTTCTGGCTTTTTCTGTGTATGTGGTACTGAGAAATCGAACCCAGGGCTTCGTGCATGCCAGGCAAGCATTCTGCCTGTAGGCCAAACTACCAGTTTGAAAGACATCTTGTCAACATTTCCTGAGTGGATCAAGTAAGATCAAACCCTCATTTGAAACATCCTTTGAAAGATGAACTAGCAGGTCTGTTAGCTTGTGTTCCCTTCCGGGAAATCTCTGAATTAAAGGGGTCCGTATTAACCTGAGACGTACAGTTTCTAGAGATGAAATTCTCTCCGCTCTGAGGAAAATGTTGGCTGAACAATTCAATAAGTATTCACTGTCCATTCACAAGGTACTTTGTAGGAGCTGAGGAGCTTTCTAGTTTCCTGAGAGCACTGTATTTAAATTGCATTAATAAGAAAGGAAAAAAGTTAATTTCCCCTCTTTACATTTCTTTCAGTAAAACCACTTTTGTGTATCACAAGTCAATTATTTTTTCTTTGTCCCCCAAAACTTCAATATATTTGCTGAAAACACTCATGGATTTATCACCAAAATTCAGTGTATTTTGAAGATAGAGTCCCCCCCCCCCCGCTTTTCCTCTCAGCCTATTTGAGTGAGTCAGGAACTGTTTTAAGTACAGAAAATTCATAATAGAGATTAAAAACAATCTGTCTAGAACTTGCGCTTGTGTGTAAAAGGAGTTTATAAGGATTAGAATGGTATTAAGGACAGTGGCTAATATAAATGCTCGGGTGAATGTCAGCTTGTCTTGTAAGAGCTCAAACAACGCTGTCACTTTATTGCTCGCATCTCTATTTCTCCGCTCAACATTTATTCTCTGATAGCTTGCACCACAGTCCTCACTGTATCCCAATAATCTCAGCAAAAACCCCAGGAAAACCTCTCATTGGCTCGCCTTAGGTAATAGGCATGTGCTTGGACCAATCACGGTGACTGGAGGATTCAGTGACTTCCTAGACCACAAAAAGCACATGTCTGTTCTTGAAACTGGAGACAAGTATCTCTCCTAGGGAAAATCAATAAGTTGTAACAACAAAAAATGAGACCATGGGCAGGACAAGCAGTGAAAGGTACCCAGCTGATGCTTTTGTGCAGTTATAACATCAGATAAAATGAACTCTTCTGTTAAACTCTTCTGTGCCCACATATAAAACAGCACCAGACATTCCTCTACGTGCTTCATCTATAACTAAGTACCGTTAGCATCCAGCAAGTTGTGCCATTATCAGCATCCTGTGAAACAAGGCAGAGAGGCGCTGAGTATTTTGGTTGGGTGGCTTCACTGTAAGCAGAGACAGCTAGGGCTTAGAGCTGGGTGATGGCCCAGAATTCAGACTCTCAGAGTCTCAGGGACTTTCCTGCCAGGATTGGTGATCCTCAGATCTCAGCCTTTTTAGTAGCTACGATTACAAGCAAGAACCATTGCCACCCAGCTTAATTTTAAAGGTACCTTTCACCATCACTTACAAACTTCATAACCCACTTGTGAGGTGGGAGCCTTTAAAAATTGGAGGGAAGCAGATTTCACGGAGAAGATTGTGATTAGACTGTGCTCTAGCTCTGCACAGATTGAGTTTGGATACCCTTGTGGCTCCCGTGGCATGACCAGAGGATGATTGATCTTCTCGTGCCTCAGTTTCCCCATCATGCATGGAGCAGGGTTACAGTTACCTACCTCTAGAGTTGCTTTAAAGACTGGATCTCATCATGCATGAAGTCCCCTTGACGCCCTTCCTGGAAACATGTGATCAAAGCTCAGTACATGTCAACAGTTGGCTTTGTGTTATCATTGTCCCACATGGGCTATCACCAGATCAGAAGGGGGAAGTCATGGTTCTCTTAGAGAAAGAAGGAGGGTCATCTTCAGGGGCAGCCCTGGTTTGGGTGCCATTGTGGTTCTCAGAACCATTCTCCACCTCTTCAGAGACAAGCACGCCTTCTGGCTGCTCTTTGCACTCCCTTCTCTGTAGACCCAAAGCCATCCTCACCTCTCCAGAATGAAGGAGGGGTGCCGTTCTCATCCCTCTTCCAGTTTCCCACCCTCTGTAGTTTGCACAGGACCTCAGATCTGAAGGCTAAGAGGTCACAGAGTCTCAGCTCCCCAGCCCCGCCCCGTCCCTCAAAAATGAGGGGACTCAGACCTTAATGGAAAGGTCGAAGGTCAAGCAAATGTCATAGTGGGAATTCTTGACTCCACCATCACACTCAGAGCTTCTGCTGCAGAGGTTCAGCATGTCTTCCGTGGAGAAGCTTAGTGACGGTTGAAGTGATGATAGCCTTGTGGTGACAGCCCTCGGGTGTGTAATTCTGGTTCCACCATGTGAGTCATGTAACTTCTTTGTCTTTCATTTCCCTGAGCCGGAAGTTGGGATTGGAAGGGATCAGACTAAATGATAATAGTTACATATTTCCTGGCTATAGGATGCACCTCAACTCACCTTGCCATAATTATGGTATTGCCATGCCCCAGTGGAGCTTGGTGCCAGGTTATAGATTACCAGGGAAAGCAAGAAGGACTTTACAGTGAATGTTATATGTGAGCTCCATGGTGTGACAGTATGGTATTTGGTCCTGGGCCAGGCTAGGTCTTGTGTCCTATGCCTTGTACACACGGGGGAGTCATTCACACCCCTCTCCAGTCCTCAATGGCATAGCCTCTCAATCCCTGCACTTCACAGTTGAAAGAAGTGAAGCTCAGAGAGGCAAAGTGACCTCCCCCAGCCTCCACTGCTGCACAGAGCCAGTATGCATGCTTAGTTCTCTTTGACTTCAGAAGCCAATTCTTCCATCTGGTCCACTCTACTTAGCCTCTCTGAAAGGTTGTGCTTCAGTTTTCTAAGTTAAGTGGAAAGGAAAGGTGCTTGTACCACCTGTTCCCAAAGGAAAATCCCTATTTGTATTTTGTTGTTGTTTAGATAACTGATTCACAGATTTTATGATTGGCTTGGCCAAATGTTTCATTTGTATCAATCTGGCAAGCTTGTATTCCCCATCTAAGAGTGGGAAGATGGGTTGATGTGTGTGTGTGTGTGTGTGTGTGTGTGTGTGTGTCCAGAGTGCAAACATTCCTATTTTATTTTTTTCCATATATTTTTATTGTAATTAATAGAAGGGTTACATTATATTTGCCAGATAGAAGGTACATTAATTCACATACATTGATACCCTTTCTCATGTCTTGGTCCACATTTCCCTACCCCCACCCCAACCCCTCATCTGATTTCCCCCCTTCCCTATCCAATTTCAAATAACCAAATACAAATATATCCAATATATCAGATAACAAAGTGAGATACTGTAACAATATGAGATAATCAAGGGACAGCAAAAGAGATGAGAGATAACATAGTACGTTAAGGACAACAATCACTCATTATATGGCTTTTTTTCTATATCCTAGAGGTCCTTTCATTTAGCGTCACACTGTATGGCCTTATGTATCTAGGTTTTGCTCTGTTGCAAATCTCTGCTAGGAGAGACCAAGGTTTCTACTGATTATGACAAATGCGGGAAACTATTGAGCCTATCTTTCTTTGAGTCTGGCTTACTTTACTTAATATGATTTTTTCTAAGTCTTTCCATTTCCTAACAAATGGGGCGATGTCATTCTTTTTGACAGCAGCATAGAATTCCATTGTGTACAAATACCACAACTTGTTGATCCACTCATCAACTGAAGGACATCTAGGTTGGTTCCATATCTTTGCTATGGTAAATAGTGCTGCAATGAACATTGTTGTGCTGGTGGATTTAGTCTGTCCTTGTTTCTGGATGATTGGGTAAATGCCTAGTAGTGGAATTGCTGGGTCATAGGGGAGTTCTATGTTTAGTCTTCTGAGGAACTGCCATACTGCTTTCCATAGTGGTTGAGCGAGTTTGCACTCCCACCAGCAGTGTAGTAGTGATCCCTCCTGGCCACATCCCCTCCAGCATCTGTTGTTATTAGTTTTCTTGATCCTGGCCATTCTAACTGGAGTGAGTGGAACCTTAGAGTTGTTTTGATTGCTTTTCTTTTATGACCAGAGATGATGAGCATTTCTTCATGTGTCTATAGGGCATTTTTGTTTCTTCTTCAGAAAAGACTCTAAGTCTTTGGCCCATCTTTTAATGGGATGGTTGTTTCTTTGGAGATTAGTTTTGGAGTGATTCAATTTTTGGAGCTGTTGATATATTTTAGATATGAGGCCTTTGTCCGCTGTATGGTTGGTGAAGATCTTCTCCCATTCTGTAGACTTCCTAATTAATTCACTAGCTATGTCCTTTGCCATACAGAAGCTCTGCAGTTTAATGCAGTCCCACTTATCCAGCCTTTCTCTGATTTGTTGTGATTCTTGGTCCTTATTAAGAAAGTTTCGACCTGTGCTAAGGAGGCCTAGTGTATCTCCTATTCCTTCCTGTAAAGTTTTCAGTGTGTCAGCTTTTACCTCCAGGTCTTTGATCTATTTGGAGTTAATTCTAGTGCAGGGTGACAAAGAAGGATCCAACTTTAGTTTTCTGCAGGTGCTTATCCAGTTCTGCCAGCACCACTTATTGAAGAGGCTGTCTTTCTTCCATTTCTATTTTTTTGACTCCCTTGTCAAAGATTAGGTGTCCATAGGTCTGTGGTTTAATATCTGGGTCCTCAGTTCTATTCCATTGGTCTTCAGGCCTGTTCTTGTACCAGTACCAAGCTGTTTTGATGATTATAGCTCTGTAATAGAGTCTAAAGTTTGGTATTGAAATTCCTCCTGCGCTGTTCTTTCTGTTAAGAAGTGTTTTTGCTATACGGAGACCTTCCTATTTTAAAAGAGACAATATCACCAAACCTGGACACTCTCGTAATTAACCAAATGGAATGCTTCTTTACAGCCAGCCAATAGTTTTTCCCCTCCAGTGCAAATGATGAGGTAATTTCAAGGTGAACAGGTTGTATTCTCTCCCTTATCATCATCCCCTGCTTCACTTGGTGTCTGGATTCTCTTTAAGGACCTGAGATTCATTTCTGGTGACGCTGACGCTGCTAGGGGAGAGGTGAGCGGGTCATGTCAGTACCGACAAGCCTGTACCTGCATTTAGCTTTCCAGACGAAGGTGTTTTCCTTGGGGTTGGTCTTACAAATAAAGCACTGACCTGTGGTGTCAGGCGATGGTGTGGGAGGAAGCAGGAGAAAGTGCATGGCAGGGGCAACTTGTTCCCGGAGCAGATGTGAAGAGTGCCAATAAACTGTCAAATAAAATTAAAGTTCAAAACATACAGCCTTCAATTGGATTTTGCTGAGATGCTGGCTGCTGCTCGGAGGAAATGCAGTCGATTCTATTTTGACAGGTCCTGATGCACTAACTGTCTCCACTTGGCCCAGATTAATAGAAATTCACCTCCCTTTGTGACTTAAAGGAACCACCACGTGGGGACGGAGGCCAGGGTTCCAGGTCTCTCACCTCCTCGGCCATCCGTATTTGCCTTTTCCCCCCATCACCCGCTCCATTTGGCTCTTTTTCATTTTTAAAAATTAGTACCTTTAAAATCATTTCAGAGAGCAGTTCATGCATACAATGCATCTTGATCCGTGTCCCGCCCTCAGCTTCTCACCCATCCCTCCCCTGCCCACCCCATCCCTCACTCTTCTCCATTCTGTAGGATGTACATGGGACTTTTGACTGCATTTTTCCTCTCTTCATTGGATGCTGCCCTCCTCCCCCCTTCTTTTTTTTTTTTCTTTTTCTAGGCCCCTTCTTCATCTTCCTGCTATCCATGTGCTTGTCTCTGTACTTGAAGGATAAGCATGTGCTCCATCCTCTGCTGCAAACCCTGTGCTTTCTCAGTTGGTTCCCATGACATCCTAGGACGTGGGGAGAATGGCGCTGCTGTGACAGTCGAGGAAACCAAGGCTGTCCTGAGGAAGAGCTTGCTCGGAACTGAATAATGATTAGGCGGCAGAGACGGACGTTCAGAGCACAGCCATGCAGTGCCGATGGTGTACACGGCCCTGAGTTCCCCTGACACGCTGCTCTGACTTGGGTGTCTCATTAGCCGTGGGGGCGCCCTGCGAGGCCCACGAGACTCTGTGCTCTCTTGTCCTTGTTCCCTTAGCACCCACAGAACATCCTGGAGGACGGGTGTGGAGGGGATCTCCTCTTGTGCCACCCCCTGGGGCCCTCCTGGAAATCCGTTTCCCAAGTGAGCGCAGGTGTGTTTTCGTGTTTCTGGTGCAGGTGGGGAAATGGGAAAACCAGAGCCTGAGCCTGAGGCACGCCGTGTGGCCCAGGTACAAATCCTTCTCGGACTGTGAGCCTGACGACAACCACCTGAGCATCGTGACGCTGGAGGAGGCCCCCTTTGTCATCGTGGAAGACATAGACCCGCTCACGGAGACTTGCGTGAGGAACACTGTGCCCTGCCGGAAGTTCGTCAAAATCAAGTGAGTGCCCAGGGGGCGGTGGCCGGAGTGTGGTATGGAATGGCCGAGGCACCCCATGATAATAACATCGTACAGCAAAAGACGTACACAAAGGCTGGGAGGCGCACTGGGTTTGCATTTCTTTAATTCCACTAGCAATGTGGGATGAGTGGGTTTTGCCTAGGGCAAATCCATTTTGTCAAGATAAAGGAGTTACAGAGAAATGACAGCATCCATAGAGTGAACCGCAGAGGTGGGACGCCATCGCTGGCCCAGCCCACCTGGATGCCACGACGACGACGACACCAGCAGGGCTTTCCTCTAGTTTGCCCTCCAGTCACGATTTCTTTCCCATTTTCTGGCTGCCTCTTGCACTCTCCCTTCTCCAACACACTCTTTCTTCTCCTTTTCCCCTTTATATTTCCCAGATCAACACTCCTTAAAAAAAAAAAAAGAACAAAACTGTGTCCATTCCCCGCGGCCACCCCTGGAGGTAGTCCAGGGAGAGACTGGACAGCTAATGCCTCCCCAACCCAAACACAGCAAGCACCTCTGTACCCGTGCCGGCCCCCGTTTGGTTATGTCTGAATGACGGGCTGACGTAGCCAGGGAGATCACAATGTACAAACCCTTTGGGGACGTGGACATGTCCACATGTCTGCGGCCTGATTTTCCTTCATACAAACATAAGCAGAACACCGGTCTCCTGGGGGGTGGGGGCAGCTCACAAACAGAGCAGGCTTACTATTGGATGGGGATATTTCTCTTCTGGGTGTTTTCTGATTCTGACTCCCTTCCACCTGGCCAATGTGACCTTGACCCTTAAGTTAACCGGTGCTGCCAGCCCTGCCTCCTTCCACAGTAGACATCTAAGTTGGTCTTCTCCACCCCCCAGCCTTGCACCTGTTCTTATCACGTGTCTTACAAAACATACACAAATGCCTGAAGATGGGCTAAGTTCGCATTTTAGTTCATTCCAGTGGCATGTGAGGTGAGTAGTCTTGTCAGTGGCAAATTCATTAAACCAAGTTATGGAAGGTGAAGAAACGGTGTTCAAAGCCACCCTGAGAAGAAGCAGAAGAGGTGGGATTTGAAGATGAAACTACCTATAATATTATAAGTACACAGTGTGATAGACCAACATTTGTTAAATGACTACATAACGAGCAGTTCCCATTGTAACTCCAACCTCAGTCATTTCTATCCAAGATGCAAATCCCCAGATCTCAGTGCTTAGAATCAGGGTATTTTTTAAATCAAGAGTTTTTAAAAATACATGCTTGCTAAATGTTGTTATGAAGGCACAATTGGTTCAAAGACAATTTTATGCACAAAGCCATTAAAGTTAGCCCCTTTGGAATTGAAACTCAGTGTGGATAATGAAAAATAAATATGTATTTATAAATAGGCCCTTCCCTCCCCATGGCTTCCATTTTCTTTGGTAAATGTCCCCCTAGCTTAGCAATGTGGGGGGGGCACACCAAAGCAAGACATGCATGTGCCTTATTTTACAGCATGATGTTTAATCACTTTTGCTGAATTCTCATTGCTAAACAACACAGAAATCATTATAAATAGACTTGTGACTAGAATTTTGTAAATAAATGTGTAATTACATAGTAAGCAGTTTAAGTTTCAGACATAGTCCTTGGTCTAAGGAGAGACAGGGAAGAGAGCAGAAAAGACAAAAACAAAACAAAACAGGGATTACAACTATGTAGTGGATATAGCTGTAAAGTAGCTTGACTAAAGAGATGCAATAACAGAGTAAAATGGGGTCTGTGGGCTACTCCAGCTCACATAGCTAAGGTTTAAAGTGATATAGAAAAGAAAAGGAGGGGCTAGGAGTTTGGCCTAGTAGTAGAGTGCTTGCCTGGCATGCACAAAGATCTGGGTTCGATTCCACAGAACCACGTGCATAGAAAAGCCGGAAATGGTACTGTGGCTCAAGTGGTAGAGCACTAGCCTTGAGGAAAAATCCCAAGGACAGTGCCCAGGCCCTGAGTTCAAGCCCCTGGACTAGAGGCAGGGAAGCGGGGAGAAGAAAAGGAGCCAGACATGTGAAGGAAGGCCTGGAACAGGAGCCAACTGCCTAGAGGAAACAGCAGGTACAAAGGCCCTGGGGAAAGGAAGAGCTTGGCAAGTTTGGGAAAACAAAGCATTCACCTGGTGGAAGGGATGAGCTGGAAGGCTCATGGAGGAGAAAAGAAATGGGCAAGTTGTTAAAGAAGGTTAGGATTTGAGTGGGTGTTCTTTGAGCAGAGGTGGATTGAATAAAGAAAAATGTGTCCAGCCGGCATGGGGCAGGGTATAGCCTCAGTAGAAGCCTCCTGTATGATCTCAATACCCTCTGCGTCTCACTAGGGCCAACCAAGAGGAGATTGTTATTTCAAAATAAAAAAGGAATTAAACATCTTCAGATTCAACAGCTTTGAGAAGCTGAAAACGGAAAGTCCTGTGTCTTGTGGAGAGCTTACCGCTTCCACACACACACACACACACACACACACACACACACACACACACACACACACACACAGTCTATGGGAACATGAGAAGTCTCCTGTGCCAGTGTGCAGAGGTTTTGATTTACTTGAGACCAATGGAAAACTACCAGGATGCACAAATCCCAGCATTAACTCAGTTAGGAAGCTCAGCATAAAGCCGAGGGGTTCCAAAGGGCTCCCGGCCGGTCAAGTGGTTGCCTTTGGCGTTTGGCGATGTGTCCCTCTTGTCCCTCACTCTTCCTGAACAGCAGGGTCTTAGCCCAGCAGAACGGGTCTGTACAGTCTAATTGGGGGATGAAGGCGTAGAGACTCCATTCCTGGGTGGAAAAGCTAGGGTTCAAGGATAGCACCCGTTCTTAAGCAGTGAATGTTTGGTCTGGGTCAGGTTCACTTTGGCTTGGGGCTTCCATGTCCATTGCCACTGCACCAAGCACAAGAGAACACTGGGCCGAAACAGCCCAACTCCATCTGCCCTGCAGAAATTGGTACTGGCTTCCTAGGACTTCACAGCCTACTGAGAGTTGTATGCAAACACATGCAAATATATACAAATATATGCAAATGTGTGGGTGTGGCTTCCCATCATCCATCCATAAGCTGGAGAATGGAGGAAGGGTCCGAGCAGGTCACCGGCCTCTGAGTTTAGAGTGACAATTCCATGATGGCTTTGTCCGATGGAAGCAGGGTGGTGGTGGCGTAGAGGCGGGGAGTGAGAGAGGAGTTGGTAAAGCTTGGTGGATAAAATGCTGGTCCAGGACCAGCACAAGAAGAAATTTTGTGAGGCACCCCCCACCCCCTTCTCAATCCATAACTCTATATAGGGAAAGCCGCCCAGGAGACACACACTTCAGCCAGAGCCTAGCCCGAAACATCTGTGAGACCCCATCTCCACAGAGGCATGACTCATGCCTCTGAGCCCAGCAACACAGAAACTGAGACAACAGGACTTCCCCGAGCTCGGTGGAAGCTCCCGTACTGCCGTTGTCTATAAGCTGTGCACATACTTTTTCCTACTTGGTTTGGGAGGTTTGATATTTTCTTTATCTTGGAAGATATTTAGGATTCGCATGGATGTTCTTCACACACTTTTTAGCCTGGCGAATAAAACAGGATGGCTGTCCTGAGAAGGGGTAGACTGTAGGATCACCGCTGTGGTGGCAGTGCAGTGTGTATTTTACTAGAGCTTTTTTCCCCCTGATCAAGGACATCGCCCTTCAAAAATGTCACCTTTTATATTTCATGCCATGCAGATATTTAGGGAAAATGTTATGAACGAACTCTTATCTGACAGGTAACTTTGTCAAGTAAAGTCAAGTTCACAGCCTGAGGCGTAGGTAAAACACAGGTCTCCCAGCTCCTAGGAATTTTCCAGGTGCCCTCATGTCCCTTTACTTTTAAGACTTTATAAATGTAAGATGAAATATAACCCTCGGCCACTTGAGACTCTCACATTCTCCTCTCTCCATCCGCCAAGAAGTTTTTTTTTTGGGGGGGTGGGGGGATATTTTTTTATAATGTGGTTCAGATCAGATGACTAAACTCTGCTCTTAAGAGGTTTCTGTGTGCTATAAACCTTGGTAAAAACAATAGAAGAATTTTCAAATAGGAGTGCCAAGAGCGCCTATTTCAGAGAGACATCCTGGAGGCGAATCCAGCCACTCACCCACCACATTTAGCAGGGGGACTTGTCGATAGCAATTGCTCAGTAAGTGTTAGCTGCTTTCCTGAGAGGCATTGTCGTCTCCATCACTCACTGTGTGTCCTTGAAAAGGCTTGTTTCCCCTTGGCGAGCCCTGATTGTCCTCCGGTCAGAAGGACACAGGAAGGTAGCTAACAAAGTGCAAGAGCCTTTGCCGTACTGAGAGTCCATGCTGTCTGGAATTCCTTCCCAGCAATTCCACCAATGAGGGCATGAATGTAAAGAAATGCTGCAAAGGATTCTGCATCGACATCCTGAAGAAGCTGTCCAGGGCCGTGAAGTTCACCTACGACCTCTACCTGGTGACCAACGGGAAGCACGGCAAGAAAGTGAACAACGTGTGGAATGGAATGATCGGGGAAGTAAGTGCTCGCTCTGTGCTCAGGCTTCCAGGCCAGCAGAGGGCCTCGGGTCCCCAAGGGTGCTGGGAAAGGTAAGTAGAGGCACTGTTCTTTTGTTCTTTTCTCTCCCCCATCTCGTCTCCAGGTGGTGTATCAGCGGGCAGTCATGGCTGTGGGGTCACTCACCATCAACGAGGAGCGTTCAGAAGTGGTGGACTTCTCCGTCCCCTTCGTGGAGACCGGAATCAGCGTCATGGTCTCCAGGAGCAATGGCACCGTGTCGCCGTCGGCTTTCCTAGGTGTGTGACAGTCCTTGTGACTGTGGCTTCCCCATCGGGGAATCCTAGGTGCTCTCCGTCTTACTTGCTCAGAGATTAGGAATCAGACTCAACACGATCAGTTCTGTTTGATGACATCTCGTATTCCCCAGTGCATTCCTTCCATCCATATCCTCGTCTTGCCCCGATCCATCTCCCCCCTCTCCCTCCATTTACATCTTCCATTCATCTTCCACCACTTGGGAATCTTTTCTGCTGAAAAACTCTACCCCATATTCAGAGACTATTCTTGGCCCTGTGGGATGCACGCCGATGGAGATATTTGCTCAGAGCCTCAAAAACATTTACAAAACAAATACACCTGTCAGTCCACAGATAATTTAAATCAGTTTAGGAACCCTTATTCAGCATCCACACACCTATCTTTTGTCCTCCTCTGGAATGACAGTCCTTTATGCAATAAGGGAAAGAGGGAGAGCAATGATGATTGCACAGTGATGGATGCCAGGTCTCCGATCAACAAAACACAAGTAATCTGAAGAGCATGCGCTGATTTAAATTAATGGGATCATATTTTAAACGGTGGCTATCTTTCACACAAAATAGTTTGTAAGGCATGAAGTGTTATTGACTCTCCTTTTAACCTTCTCATAAATTTATATGTTTAAAGGGTTTCCCCCTCCCCTCCAAATCAAGGTAGAATTATATTCTCTGTCTCCTATTTTTCCTTTTTCAATACTGTAGCTGTGTGTATCTTAAGTAACTGGGCTTAAGTATAGGAAACATCATGAAACATGGCCAAGCACTCCTAATTTTTTTAAAGTACGTATCAGTGAGGCTCTAGTGGCTCAACCTGTAATCTTAGCTACTCAGGAGGCTGAGATCTGAGGGTCACAGTTCCTGCCAGCCTGGCCAGAAAATTCCACGAGACTCTTCCCTCCAATAAACATCTCAAAAATGCCAGAAGTGGTGCTGTAGCTCAAGTGGTACAGCAGAAAAAGCTCAAGAGCAGTGCCCAGGCCCAGAGTTCAAGCCCCAGGACCGGCAAAAATAAACATAAAGTGTATATCATTGGTTTGGTTATTATAAATGATTTGTGAGTGGTTATCTTGTTGAACATTGTGAAGCTCAGGTATGTGGAATTCCCATACGGATGGGATGGGCCCATATTTGGAGAATTTAGAGAAAAGCCTTCATCTGTAAATATTTTTAAACCAATATTTCACTCAAGAAAACAGAAGGACATCAGGAAAACGGTTTTAGTAAACTCAACTATCTCCCTACATTTTTTGGTCTGAAAAGATTAAAAACATGAGTCAAGGAGATTGCAAACCAGAAGTGATTTGTGGGTCACCAACTTCAGACCCCTAAGGTGGTCCTTCCACTGGCTGCCCCTCTGTGTGATATCAGCTTCCAGTGAGACTTCCTGGAGTGAAATGTTGACTAACAGGATTTGGGGATATTGCCTTACTCATGGAGGCGTATGGATTTACTATTTTCATTTCTGATAATCCAGTTAAGCTGGTACAATCCTTGCCACTCACTGGATTTGGTTTGGCACTCGGTGCTTCAGCTCTCAGAATCTATGCTGGAGTGTATTAATAGAGAGCTTAACAAACACATACCTCATTATGTTTCTTTGGTCCCTTTGTCTGACATGGACAAAGATATCCAGACTAAGATAATAATAAGGGATCTGGATTGCTCCAGAAAGAAGACAGCCAAAGATATTGATGGTGTATGTATACAATCTTAATTATTGCCCAGTCTCCCTAAACCCATCTCCCCCTCCCCAATTTCCTCTCAGGCTGTGGCAGAGAGCATTTGCCCCAGAGGTTAAGGAAGGGTTGGGAGAAATAAGATCATGCAACTAAGTGGAAAGAAATTTGGCTCCCCCCACTCTAAATTGTCCCCATAAACTGGGCACTGGTGATGCATGCCTATAATTCCAGCTACTCAGGAGACTGAGGTCTGCAGGTTGTGGTTTGAAGCCAAGTTGATCAGAAAAGTCCAAGATACTTTATTTCCAATTAACTACCAAAAAGCCAGAAGTAGGGTTGTATCTCAAGTGACAGAGCACTAGTACCTAGGCCCGAGTTCAGTCCCCAGTACTGGCACAAAAATTGTCTTTACCCTAACTACTTTGTGAGCTAGAAAATATGTCTCCCTCTTCCCCCAGTTCAGCCAAAGAGAAAACTATCAACTGGCATGTCTCATGAAAATGGATCACTGGTATTACTGAGTCTGATCTGAGCCTAATTTCTCTAATGTTAAAAACAAATCTTACCCGCATCAATAGACATTTCCATTAAAAAGTCAAGATCTTTGCCAAATTTAGCAATCCCCTCACCAGCTCTTTCTGTTATATCTTTAAAACTAAAATGGAATAAAATTGTAGCTTGAGGAAGCTCTTTCCTAAGCCATTTTTTTTAACTCAGTAAGGTTAATATTTTCCCTAGTCACAAAATTACACCCCGACTTGATTGACTCTGCACCCCCTTATTTACTGTCATTATCTGCAGGTTTTGAAAGTTGTAGTGAACTGTGCCAGGCTACGTTTTCCCATTCACTGGCTCAGTCGCCTGGATGAGCCGAAACATTCAAAACCTGATTGCATTGCCCTTCATTATGTCCCATTCTTTCTCCTCCACAAATTCCATTAACTCACATCAGAAGTACTTGCAGGTAATGCCACTGAGCTTTTGTGTAAAAAGAACAGAGATGACGTCTCTGGTGATATTTCCATCCCGTTAATTCTAAAGACTTGCCAAGCAGGATGGATTCCTTTGGTCTTAAAGAATCAGAGACCCGGAGTCTCCCGGATTGAAGTTCCTCCGTGGATAGATGTTGAATCTCTTTTAAGCTGTTGGAGGATGTAATCTTGAGATGCTTTAAACACGTATTTCTGGGTCACTCCTGGGGTGTGGGTGTGTGGGGTGTTTGAAAGCAACCACCCTTTGAGACGTGTATAGATTCGTAATCCACAAAAACCCAGAGGCTGAAACAGAATCTTTTGGTCCCAAGTGATGTCATTTCCAAATGAGCTGATGTCTGAGCTCAGCTGCTTGATTGGCTACCAAGAAATGGGTGTTTTCAGATTCATTCAGTATGCTTTACTTAATGAGGTTGATTTTTTCAGTACCGTGGACAGCACCACCCCCCCCCCCTCCACCCTTTCTGGCTGGGATCCTGGAATCAAACAGGTGTTACATTCGCTGTATTGTGTGTTTTACAGTGTTCAGGGCACACTGCCAATGTTGTACAGATATCTGTTCCCATTGACATCGCAACAATGCTCCCGCTGTGTCATGACTGTACCTGACCTGGAGAATTAGTATACTGACTTGAATATTAAATACCTCTAAATCTCTTAATTATTCATCTATTAATCCTCCTTTTTGGGTTCTGACTCATTACCAAATTGAAGTGATTTCAGGCACATAATATTGCTTATTACTCAAGCTAAATTAAGATACATTTCCGTTACAGTCCCATCAATTTCTTGGAGCTCATCTTGTGTTAAGTCAAATAAATTGTGATGTTACCTATTGCTTTTTTCCCCCCTTCGCATAGCTGCATCATCAAAATTACATTGCCAAGTATTTGCTCCGGTTTTTAGATTATCCAATGTCATGAAATCTTTGGGCACATCAGTTCCTTCCTTGTTTTATATTAAGATCTTGACATTGGAATTCATGTTGATCTCCACCTGTGTTACTTGGTCACAGAGTCTAACAAGAAGGTGAATGATCAGCTTAATTCTTTTTTTTTGTCAGTCAAGGGGCTTGAATTCTGGGCCTGGTGGCTGTCCCTAAGCTCTTCAGCTCAAGGCAAATGCCCTACCCCTTGAGCCACAGTGTCACTTCCAGTTTTCTAGTGGTTAATTGGAGATAAGAGTCTCATAGACTTAAGGGCCCAGGCTGGCTTTGAACCTCGATCCTCAGATCTCATCCTCCTGAGTAGCTAGCATTATAAGCGTGAGCCCCTGCACCTGGCTTACTACTTTATTATGATGCTGGGTCTTTATTATTATTTTCTTTGTAAGAAAACAATTTACAAATAATAAAATGTCTACTCCTGGAGAGGCGTGATTGCACTTACTAGATTTTAAGCTGGGGAAACATTTACTTATGAGGAAAAGAATTTCAAATTCATGGGTGTCCACAGACACTTTCTTTCCAGTCATGCAATCAAGTGAAGCATATTTACTTCTAACATTTTAATCTCTGTTGATTTTCCTAACAGATCTATATCATAAATGGATAAAATGACTTCAGTTAATTTTTATACCCTTAATCAGGTTAAATAGAAATGCTAATTTATTTCACACAGTATCTCTTACCTTTCTAGGGTGGTGTAAGGTTTAGCAATTCAGACTTGGCCCTGCCTTCTGATACACATGCCTCTGCCCAGGCTACCTGGAAATGACCTGGTAAAAGTCAAGTGCAGGGGAAGTGACCATCCATTCATCTAGTCTTTCACTGATTCTACACTTTTACTCTTTTCATACCAATTCTGAGGCTTGAACTCAGGGTCTTACTCTCTCACTTGACTTTTCATTCAGAGCTGACACTCTACCACTTGGGACACACTACCATTTTCAACTTTTTGGAGATAAGAAAAATACCTTGAATTTGTTTGCCCAGACTGGTTTCTAACCAAGAGTCTCAGACCTCAGCCTCCTCAGTCACCAGTATTTACAGGCATGAGCTACCAGCACCCAGCTCATTGCCTCTACTCTTAAGGCAGTCATTTTTTTATTGAATTACCATGTAAACATAATATCCTCAAATGACTTCCAATTTCAGCTTAGCCTGCTCTCACTTCAATATGATTTGAAAACCATAGAGATCTCATCTGTCTGCAGCAGAGGTGGTGGATAATATCCTCCCAATATTATGTCAATCCTAGCAAGCTATCATTCTCTCTTTATTCCTGAAATCGCCACACGTCATTCTACCTGTATCTAGAAATAGAGAGGAAACTAAGTCAGAACCATGCCAATTTATAGACACTGTATGGTTATTTAGGTCTAGTCTTTCCCTTCCCGCCCCACCATTCTGGGCTTTGGTTTTCTCCATGGTTTTAAAACTACATAGGGCCATATATCCTGTTTATTTGCATTCCAACTCTCCCTTCATTGGAGTCTTCCTTTGTTTCTGTTCTCCTTGACCTGGTTTATAAAATGTTACATATACTTGTCTATTTTTGTGCAGTCTTATAAAATAATCTCAAGGATTTTGTAGAATACCAAATGGTTTGAACGTATGAATTAAAAAAAATGACTATCTTCTTTTGAATGATCAGATTTGAATGAGATCAGGCTTCTTGGTGAGCTTGCAAATGGATGTCTGGGCTTCCTGCTGGAAGTGAGGAAGAGCTCTAATGACCTCTTTCCGCTCCTCTCCTGTCTCTCTCTCTCCATAGAACCGTTCAGCGCCTCTGTCTGGGTGATGATGTTTGTCATGCTGCTGATCGTTTCGGCCATAGCCGTTTTCGTCTTTGAATACTTCAGTCCTGTTGGGTACAACAGAAGCTTAGCCAAAGGGAAAGGTAAACAACTTCTCCAAGCATGATACTGAGTGGATGGCATTCGGTCTGCAGGCTCTTGATGGTGCAGGAGGTTTGAAAAGAATTCACCAAGAGGCAGAGTGGCCAGCAAAGGGGTCAAGGTCATCATTTTCCTTTCCAGGAGAAGAAAGGGGCCAGGCGCCATAGGAAGTGCAAGAGTGAACACTCGGGCTTGGGGCTGGGGTATATACACACTTACCATGCAGAAGGGTGTCCTGCTGGTGTTGTTTTGTAGGTTTAGCTCAGCTAGCTGTTCAGGAGGCTACTGGGGTGTGCTGTTTCCCATGCTTCTACCAACATGGTGGCAATCAGCTAACACAATCATCCCCAGGAATACATTACTAAAGCAGGGTGCAGCAAGGGCCCTGCTTGAGTTTAGAAGGACAGCTTCTTGTAAACTAGCCTTGCCAGATGGCAAAGAGTCCTGTACAAGATGGACCTAGGGGAGACTAATTTGGGTAGTGGGTGGAGAGCATCTTACAAATGCTACTAATTCCTTTATCATAGGTGAAGGTTTCCATTTTAAAACACATTGGCCTAGGTAAAACCATCGAATGACTGGTGCTGGCTCATTGATTTGACTTCAAATGGCAGACAAGTAACGATTTATTTACTCTACCTAGAAATAAATAAATAAACAAAGCGAAATGAAACGTTCTAATCGTCTTCTAGTGTGTAGTCAATAGTGGTTAGGATGGAACTATCGATGGTCAATTTTTCCAGAAAGCAGATGTGATGAAGGATTTTTTTTGAGGGGGTTTTAGCGATTAATGTTAAAAGCAATTAATTTTAAAATCATAGCGAGTCTCAATCTCAGTGGACATAAAGAAAATAGCCTTATAGGATCTAGTTCAAAGACATGTTTCAAACCGCTGAATCATATTTGCATTTGTTTGGCACGGAGCACAACTGTAAAATGGTATCCTTCCCCAAGGAGTTCCAGTTTCCTCTTGACAGCGCTTGCCCTTAGTGCACTGGGCTTGATAAATGAGCAATCAGTAGACAGAAAATTGAACCAGGAGACATTCATTGGCTATAATTCATTAAGAAGCCCCCATGCCAGCCAGTTCATAAACATATTACATCATTTTGAGTGGATTTTCCTTCATGCCCAGCATCTAAGTGGACAGTATCAGAAAGATTCTATCACTGAATCTCCTTCCTAGGAAGTGGCTGGATGCACTGTAGGCTGCAGAAACGGCCAAGTGAGAGTGTAGCTCAGTAACAGGGCTTTCACCCAGCATGCACAAATCTCTGAATTTCATCCCCAGTACCCCAATAAGAAGAGACCTCGAAGTCCAGTGCACCATCCCCTCCTGCCCCCCCACATGTCAACACTTTAAGCTGACATAGATTCTTTTCACTTGAACGATTCACTATTGGAAACAGCTGTTTGCCAATTAACTTCAAGAATGTATATCAGAAAAATTATTGACATGGTAGCAGGTCCTGATGTCAGTTGATACAAAGAAAATAGCCTTATGGAGTCTTGTTTTCAGAACACTCTTCAAACTACTGAATCGCCTTTGCATGTGTCTATCACATACAGTGGTGGTTCACCATGACCATCTGTGGGTCATGGGGATCCATCAGGGAAAAGGATTTAATGACGCCTTTCTACTTCTTAACCATTTACTACTGGCGATGGCTATGTAAACCATCTCAGATAACCAAAGAGTAAAAAACATGTCATCAATCATCGCATTGAGTTTAAGAGAGATATTGCAATCAATAAAAAAAAAGGCAAAGCGATTTACGAGGAAGGAGCTTCCCAACACGACAGAGGCTGAGATCATTTTCTGTGAGTGATGGCATTGCAGTACCGTACATCTTCAAGTGTGACAACCAGGTTGAGTGGCTGTGAGCTCACACTGCAGCTGGATGGATATTTCCTGAGCGGATACCCTGTGTCCCACACTCCACTCGTGCAGGAGATGAAAACTGGTATTGGATAGAGACTTTCTGACACCAAAGGACCTTAGGATGTAGTACTGGAGGAATTCAGATAAATTAATGATCATAGAGTATAATCCATTCCAAGAAGAAGGGGAAAGTCCAAGTGATATGGTAATGTGGCTGGGCTGCAATGGGAGGCAGGATGTTAAGAGAGGGAAGCAGGTTCACGAAGTCAGACAGCTGAGATGCAAAAGGCGAGAGACACTCAACTGTGTGAGGCACTGAGAGAGACTCTCGGAGCAGCTGGGAGCAGCAAAGCCTTGGTAGATAGCACCTACATGCCGTGTTCAAGGAACAGGAACGTTGGAAGAGAGGGAGGGGGTGACTGAGTGAAGGGGGGGTGGAGGGTGGGTGAGAGAGAGATTGGAAACGGGATGAGATAAACTCAGGTGGACCACAGGACGCAAGCATTCTTAGAGGTCATGATCTACTCAAGTAAGATAATGGAGGGGACATCCAGTGGAAGCAGGGACATCAGCGAGGAAGATGCCACCATTTTCCAAGGGGAGGGGGCGGGGAAAGAGCCCGTGATCTGCACTTGGTCAGTGGAAATGGAGCTAAGCAGGTGCATATTTGAGGTGCCTTGTAAGGGTGGAATGGTGAAGAGACCACCACAGGCCATCCTTCCTCCTGGGCCTGAAACTGGCACCACAAGAACTAGGATGAGGAAGGAAATGAACTCATGAACTCCACAGCCCTGCTTTACTGTTCCTGGCTCGTCCGAGTGTGCGGACTCTCGGGAAATAATTGCTTCTTATTTCTCTGTGCAAAATGATTCTCGGTTCTGTTTCATTGCTTTTTATGGGGCTAAGTTGTATGGCTTCGTGGGAGTATTCTTCAGTCAAGAATTCCCAAAGGTCTTCCACAGAGCCATCCCCGCTGTCTTGTCTCTGATTCACAAATAGCTGTCACTTCTGACCACTGTGCATCTCTGGTAAAATTAAGTACTTTGTGGTGTTTACTGAATTTATTATTATCATCATCATCATCATCATTGGTCACTGATAATAGGGCACAAAATCCTAAATCTAGGTAAAGAGAAATGGGAAAGCTGGAGACTGAGGATACTAGAATTAGCTGCCTTCTCTTTACAGTCTTGCATTGTGGTCATTGTAAGGAGATAGGAGCCCGAGTTTAGCCTCCACGATGGAGAAAGCTTGCTTTCTTTAGGCTCCCCATCTAGAACGCTGTAACTTCCATCAGCCTGAACCCACCTTATTTATTGCCCACTTTACTTTGCCTTGCAAACTAAAATCCCAGTAGATCTTTTTTTTCATAACTTCATTTACTTAAATGGCATAAACTGACTGCGAAAAGAAGACTTTCCTTTTTCCCTCCTCTTGAAATGAGGGCATAAGTTAATTTTCCCTGTGAAAAATAAAGACTTAAAAACAATATCTTGTACTCACAAACTGACATGTATACTGAGATACCTTTTATGCTACTGAATGATAATTAGATATATCTCTATATAAGAATATATATAATACAACGAAACGAAAAAGAAAATATTAATGTGTTTCACAGTTTTCATAGGCCGTGTCACCACACATTTGTGTTTCTCATTCTGCCTCTGTTACTTAAGCTCTTCTGAGGAACATTTAAGGATCTTGAAAAGAGACATACTGTGGCTGGAAAGATACACGGAGGGAGGAAATGTGCTGGGTTAGCAAGAGTTCATTTTCCATAGTCCTTCAGTGAAAGGCCTTCCATCTGTGAGACGCTGGAAGAATTAGGTTCTATTGTTCTGCTCCTTAATATCTCCATTTGGAGAGAGTTTTCATTTTGTTTAATTCCTATATCATGTCCACTTCACATCTGAATTTGAACAGGAACGATTGCTAAGGACAGCTGAATTGAGGCGACTACTCAACATAGACGCCCTCTGAATTGCTTGGTTCCCTGAGGATGGCACAAGAATACTGAAGCAAGCCCCATCCATACTGCTTTTTGTGTGATCAGGCTTTCTTTATGATTATTAAGGGGATGGGTTCCTCCAAATAGACATAGAATCCAAATTTAAAACAGGTCATAACTGCTTCACATTCAACGCCCCCCCCTCATTTCACATAATGATGTTCTTTTCCTTCCTTTTTTTTTTCTTTTGAAGGAAAAGTGGCAAACATCTAGTTAGCTAGAAATGTAAGAAAAATGCTAATTTTCAAGATTAAAGAGAAGTTGATGGCGGTTGCGATTCTGGGGGCAGTGCCTGTGGCTGTGTGGCAGTTATCTTGACGTGCGTCTGTCTGTTGTGTGTGTGTGTGTGTGTGTGTGTGTGTGTGTGTGTGTGTGTGTGTCCTGAGAAGGGGCTGAGACTCTCCTTTCTGTGCTCCACAGCACCCCATGGGCCTTCGTTTACAATTGGAAAAGCTATCTGGCTGCTCTGGGGCCTGGTGTTCAACAACTCTGTGCCCGTTCAGAACCCCAAAGGTACAACCAGCAAGATCATGGTGTCCGTGTGGGCCTTCTTTGCGGTCATCTTCCTGGCCAGTTACACAGCCAACCTGGCTGCCTTTATGATCCAGGAGGAATTTGTGGACCAAGTGACCGGCCTCAGTGACAAAAAGGTAAGGTCTCCTTCTTTTCCTCTCATCACCTCAGGAAGAATGAATTGGGGTGCCTGCCCTTTGCTCTTCCAACCCATCAATTCCGAAGAGCAAAGCCGGAGGGTTCTTCTTTCCTTCACTCACATTGTGCACTTCTACACACAACTGTTGGGAAGAGAACCGTAAGCCGAGCCCTCCCCGGGTTAACAGATTCTCTGGGTCTAATTTAGAGGCCAAGTGTTCCCTGTGTGCTCATCTCTGGAATTTATATGGCCCTACCTGCAGTTGAGGTCCTAAGACTCAAAAGCATCGTTTCTTTTAGTAGCTTGAGTTGAAATTCACACTTCTCAAAGAGGGCTAGGTAGGGAGAGGGCCCTGAGCTCCCCCAGTGACACGCCTGGTGTGAAGGGATTTGGTGGGTTCCCTGACCTGCCAGGAGTCTCTTCTGTAGTGCATGCCTCAAATCCCTCCCTCCTGATGTCAATTAGGTGTCTTTGCTGGCACTCTCCTTGCTGCCCATAGGACTGGAGGCCTAACACCTGGCCCCAAATCCCAGAAACGATTGAGGAGTGTGAGGGACTTTTAAGCAAAGCACACAGATGCAAGAATCGAGGAGAACTGAGTGTCTTCTCCTATTGAGATGCGTCGTTTGGGAAACAGATCCTGGCTTGCTAAACTCAGCAGTGCTGAGATTGCAGCCCAGACAGAGACTTTCCGTCTCTAGTGCGGAAAGATAATTTGTCTCTTTATAAAACCTCCCTGTCGTAGCTTGTTGACATAAGTCTGCATCTATCCTCTTGGCATTCATCAACAAAACTGCTGAATAGAAAATCAGTCCATGAAAAGCCTTCACAGCTTATCCACGGCACAGAGTGGGAGAGGAGGGGAGGAGAGGCACCGAGCTCCTTCCCCGGAGGCTGGGATTGAAGATGGATTCACCTTCACAGAAGGTGCCCTGGGCGGGGTTGGTGTCTCTCACAGCTCCCCCCCACCCCGAGGGTGGAATAGGTGGTCTTCTACTTGGTACACAGCATCCAGTTTTATGCAGCTTTCTTCTGCCCCTTCACTCTCCAGAGCTGCTTCTCCTAAACATTCCACGTCCAATGCTCGTCCCGAATCCATGTCCTCGGCCTATGTCCCTGAGCCTCTTTGTGGGTGTATTTGAATTTCAGGGTTGGCACAGGGTAGGGGTGTGGGGTTGGGAAGATATTCCTCCTTTAGGGAGGTCTTAGCTGCCTAGGAGGTGAACTTGAATTTGACCAGGTGAAGAAATCACATATGGGTATGTGTCTTGAACCCAAAAAGTCCTCTGCAGAATGCAAAGAGTGGTTCTGCAAAGCTGTGGGGTTATGGTGTCGGAAATGTGTTTCTTAGATGTGATGAGGGTTCACCGGGGGTTGTATGGGCCAGGGGTCCTCTGTCTTGGATGAAAGGATTCTCTGTGTCGTTGGCATAATCTGCTTTGTATTGCTATTTTCAGAGGCAAGGAAAAAAAAATTTTCCCTTGTTTCATAGATTTGAGTCTACATAATCTGAACACAAACAACACGAACTAATTAGAAGCAGTGATCACTGAGTGACCTGCTCTGACTGAAACCCACCCAGTTACAGATACTGTATCCTCACGGGGCATGCTTCTGAGCTTTAAAGGCAAAGCAATAGCTCTTTTAATTAAATGTTTGGTGCTATTAGATAAAACTGCCAAGTTCCTAAGAGTAAATAAGTTAAATGCTCCTAAGAAGGTGAATGGGACCTACACTAGGAAAGTTTGCGAACTACAGATCTTGACTGTGTGGTTTGGGGTTCCTGTGTATCATTATGAATACCTGCATAAGCACTTAGGTCTGTGATCCTCTTAAGCCATCTGTGCCTGCAGGGGCTCTCTGGGGTGGGTGCGAGGGAGGAACAGGGAAGACAGGGCCAGGCTACCTGCAGGCACTGGAAATGCTGCTGGCCCCAAGGCCTCTAGGCTGAGCTTGTGCCCTGCTCACTGCAGGAAGCAGCATGGAGCCTGGCCTACTGGGGATCAAGTCCCCCCTGATTTACAGACACAGAAGGCAGATAGATACCTTTATTAAATGCGTATCTCTGAATCAAGTTAGAAGAATGCACAATGATGGCATGTCCTGGTTCATTGCTTCATTCTCCCTGGCCATTTCATTTTCTTTTAATTTGTATTTTATTTTACTTAATCTTTTTTTTTTCCTCCTGGCATCTGTTCTGGGGCTGGAACTCGGGGCCTGGGTGCTAGCCCTACATTTTTGTGCTCAACGCTGGTGCTCTGCCCCTTGAACCACAGCTCCACTTCCCACTTTTTGGTGGTTCATGGGAGGTAAGAGTCTTAGGACTTCCCTGCCCAGGTTGGCTTGTTCTGCGATCCTTGGCACTCAGCCTCCTGAGTAGCTAGGATTACAAGGGTGATCCACCAGTGCCCAGCAAGAAAGCAAGTCTTCAGAGGGCACCACTGCTCTCCTGCAGCAGAGGGGGAGCAGAACAGAAGGCGTTTAGTCAGAGAGGCCCTCTCCCCGTGTCTCTGGAGACTCCAGCATCTCGATTTCTGAGTTGTGTTGTTAATGCCATGTTCTTGAGCTGGCAGCCACCATGCAAAGCTCATGCCTTCTCTTCTGGTGGGAGTGTAGGGGGAG
The DNA here is from genome assembly GCF_031878675.1 of Megascapheus bottae. Taxonomy (NCBI): domain Eukaryota; kingdom Metazoa; phylum Chordata; class Mammalia; order Rodentia; family Geomyidae; genus Megascapheus; species Megascapheus bottae. The sequence goes on from NC_143544.1 coordinate 2,610,870, forward strand.
AGTTGCCTGCCAGAGTGCAGACTGCTACACACACACACACACACACACACACACACACACACACACACACACACACACACACACACACACATACACACACACACACTGCAGAGCATGCCCTGGCAGGCAAACATCATTTGCACACTGGATGACCACTTTGCCCACATCCAGTTACAGTTGCTTACGAGCTAGTTGCCTGTCCAGTCGAGGGAAAATGATTTTCAACTAGAAATTTTAATGAATAGGGAGATGAGGTTGAGTCTGGAAACAAGAGTAATACTTCCGGCTGATCTGGCTCTGGGATCCACGTGGACACGGTCTCCGGCAGTTCCTGCTGGGGTGGGAGTTAGAGAGACCTCCGGATTATAGCCCTGGTTTTCATTCCGCCATCCTGGGCATTCATGACCTCCTGGCACATGTGGAAGTCCTCAGTTCCTTTCTGTCTTTTTATTTAATGAAGTCTCACTGCGTATCCCAGGCTGGCTTCAGACTTACAATGCTCCTGTCCTATTCTCTGGAGTTCTGGGATTACAGAAATGTGCTACCATAATCGGTTTCTCCAGATCCTCATCTGACATGAGCATTGGTCTCAGAGGAGTGATTGCTAGACTTAAGGTTTGAATTCCAGGCCACTCAGGAGTAGGGGAAGGTATCTTCTCTGAGCCTCAATTTTCTCTCTTATAAAGCAGATTGCCCATGCAGCAGGGATAGTTCGAGGATTAAAAATCAAACAATACAGTGAGCCTGGCAGCAGTGGTTCACACTTGTAAACCTAGCTTCTCAGGAGGCTGAGATCTGAGGGTTGAGATTTGAAGCCAGCATAGCTAGGAAAACTCAAGAGACCTTTTTCTCCAATTAATCACCAAAAAGCCGGAAGTGGAGCTGTGACTAGAGTGCTGGCCTTGAGTAACAATGTTCAGGCCCAAGTTCAAGCCCCACAACCACCACCACCAACAAAAGTGGATAAAGGGATGGGGCCAGTGTAGAACCTTAATTCCAACTGAACCAACACTTCCTGAGCATTGACTGTGGGCTTCATCTTATGCTTGTCTCCATGATGGCCCAGACAAGTTCCATCCTGTCTATTGAGCCAGTCAGCCGAGCTAAGAATGGGGCCTCAAAAACTAACAAGTTAGCTACAACGAAAGCACAAAAGTAGATGTATATACAACATATTTGTATGTGTATGTATGGAGAGAACACATCTATACATAGGACTCACACACGTATGCATATGTGTATGTTTATACACACATATGCATATATATGTGGGTGTATGCATATATATGTATACACACATGTATTTGCTGTCCTGTACTAATAACACATGTGTTTAACTCCTGTCACTAGAACAAAATGATTGGTAATGATTCTCTTCTCCTCTTTCTCCTGTTTTCCTTCCTCATCCTTCTCTCCCTCTCTGTCTGTCTGTCTCTCTGTCTCTGTCTTTTCTCTGTCCAGTTTCAGAGACCTCATGACTACTCTCCACCTTTTCGGTTTGGGACAGTGCCCAATGGAAGTACAGAGAGGAACATTCGGAATAACTACCCGTACATGCACCAGTACATGACCAAATTCAACCAGAAGGGAGTGGAGGACGCCTTGGTCAGCTTGAAAACGGGGTAAGGCTGGGGGGGTCTCTTTGACTCTCTGCAGGCCTGGTGCTTATCTGTACCGCCATAGTATTTTCTGGAGAGCCACAGCAGCCGGATGGACCCAGGAGGAGGAGGAGGAGGGAGGGAGGAGTTTTCTTAATCTGATGAGCATCCCAGATTTCCTTCAGAGCTACGTTAACAAAAGACAAATCTAGGACACTCTGGAATGCAGAGAACCAGAGGGATTCCTAAGCCGATAAAGAAGATGCTCTAACTCCATGGGTTATTTTAGCCCAAGAGAAAGATCTAATAAGGTTGAGAGTTCAAAGAAATGGAAAACAAAGATTATTTGTATTAGTCTGTAGACAGGAGTGGTGTTTTTCTTGTTTGGGTATGGGGGGGGAGTTGTAGCTTGCTAATTGCAGCAAGTTGTGCAAACTAATGGTAAAATATGACTGAGTGAAGTGGGGATGTGACCCCCACTTAGCCAACCAGCATTAGCCAACCACGCAAGAGATCCTGGCTTCATCTTGGCACCGTGGGGTAGATACTGGACGGGGAGGTGGTGATGAAGTGAAAAGAACAGGAAGAGAAGAAAGCAATGAGGGTTCAAAGGTACACGAGTTGGTCTTAAGGGGTGGCCTGCGTCCTCCATCAGTGAAACTGTAGGGAGGATAAAGGAGTTTAGGCTTTGTCTCAACTTCCTGCTTCCAGTGCTCACTGTGTGACCTCGTGTGGCAGTGGCTTCACCTCAAAAGGCCTCGTAGGAAGGATGGGGACAATGCCAAGACCCCCCTCGTCAGGATTCTGTGATGAGCCAGGGAGAAAAGTTGCTCCAAAGCATTTTGAGTAGTGCCTGCTACGAAGATGGTACCTAATTGTTATTGTCATTTGTTGAAAGGTTAAATTCTATTCCGTGCATCTTCAGGAAGTCAGGGATGTGTGAAATACAATTTAGAAAGGATTCCATTAAAAATGATTTCATTTGAAATGAAAGAGTTGTTTAATGAGAGAAGTTTTGATTATCTAGAAAATTAACTTTTCATGAGGATTTGAGTCATCGGGGCTTCCTGAGCTGAGAACCTGACTGCAGTCGTTTCCTTCTTGCTGCCTGCTTCGTCTGACTTGAGATCTAGGGGTCCCTGTAAGCCATGGAGCCAAGATTGCCCCTCACTTCCTGGGGGTGTTGGCTGAAAACATTCTGCCCTTCCATCCCATGTGAGTCCCTCAGTAGAGTCAGGGAGAGCACTTGGGTAGGCATTGATTTATGCCGACTTGGGTTCTTTTCTTCCAGGCTGCTATCACATCCAAGGCTTTTTACATCCTAGGCAAGTGCTCTACCCCTGACGTGTAGACCATTTAAAGTTTAAATGAAAGCCTAACAAAAATTGCGAAACAAAGTTTCTCCGATGTGAAATATACTGCTTGATGGCTCCATACAGCGGGCCACCTGTCAGTAATCCCTACACCCTCCTCCCGCCACCACTCTCTTCCATCCGCCAGCCTCACTCTTAAATGTGTGTGTCAGTCCTCAGGGACTGGCTGCTGTCCCATACTCTTTTGGGCTCAAGGCTGGCGCTCTTCCACTTGAGCCACCGCTCCACGTCTGGCTTTGTTTTTTGCTGGTTAATGGGAGAATGGAGACTCACCAGCTGCCCTGCCCAAGCTGACTTTGAACCTCGATCCTCAGATCTCAGCTTCCTGGGTAGCTAAGAGTAATGCATGAGCCACCAGATCCCAGCTACTGTCCTCACTTTTGAAGTCCAAGGCCACCTATCCTTACCATTTCGACATGCAGAGCCATAAGCTTGCTCTCATTTTGGCTCTGCATTCTGGGAGACTATGGCCTGGGGTAACCACTGTGTGTGTCCCATGGCTGTGAACACTTCCATTGTTGAACTGTATCAACCTTTCTCTCTTCTAATCTTGCTATGATTAGTACTTCTACAGACATTTCTACATATGACTTGTATAAGTGAGTACGTTTCTCTTGGTTTGAACTCAGGTCCTAGGCACTGTCACTGAGCTTTTGGGTGCAAGCTTAGCACTCTACCACATGAGCCACAGCTCCACTGCCAGATATTTTTTGCTGGTTGATCGGAGGTAAGAATTTCATCAACTTTCCTGCCTGGCTTGGCTTTGAGCCATGATCCTCAGATCTCAGCACCCTGAGTAGCTAGGATTACAGGTGTGAGCCACCAGAACCTCGCTTCTCAGTGTACTTGTAAGTCTGGAACTGCTGGGTTATTCAGTAGGTATGTTCTCAAATTTACTAGGTACAATACCAGAAAAGACCAGTTTTTGATGACTGTCCAGCACAAATGTGGGTTTTGTTCAATTCTTGCCACTTCTTTTAATCCATGTAGTTGCTATGGGCAGACTAGGAAAGCAGTGTGGATGACAGCCATGGAGACAGCAATGGAAGGCTGTCTAGCTCCCTCTCATCCACTGATTACCCAGTGCTCAAAGATGGGTGGATTTCTTTCTTTTCCAATTTTTAAATATAATCATAATAGTAGAAGATGAGAGAAATAGAAACCCATCACTGGCTGTAAATTGTATGAGTTGTTTTCTGGAAAAGCTAGGATAATTGTGACATCCATCTAAGAAAACTTGGGCAGATGGCAATTCACTCTACACTCAATTTCTCGTGAGGAGGCTTTATGCTGTTACTTTAAGACTTAAAGGGGTACAAGTCCTTCTTTAGGAAGTAACTCCATACCCTTAGGGGTGAGTGCACAGTAGTGTACCTGCTGGAGATTCAGTTTCAAGGGGGTTAATGTTGGCAGAACATTAACAAGGTGCTTAACAAGGTCCCTGGTTAATTATCTAAATACTAAAGTTTGAATACATAATGCATATATGTGATTCCAGAGTCATAAAGTATATTAGAAGATGAGCAGTGGGGTTGCCTTTCCACTCTGCCTCCCTGTCTTCAGCTGAAGTGACCATGGAATCTTTTGGATTCTGATTGGGTGAGAGCCCTGGCTTTCCCGCTGGGTTTGAGTCACGGTGCCCCCTGTGGCTCTGAGCAAGTCATCTGGCCTCTCTGAGCCCCAGTCCCCCTTCTAACACATGAAAGGGATGAACTGTTTGATCTCTGAAATAGCTCTGAGATTCTTTTATTTGCATCACTTACTTTGTTAAAAGTCAGATAAGCTACTGTCAATTTCGCAGGGATAGATTTGGGAAAAAGCAATCCCCAATCCTAACGTGGATCAGCTATTGTCGGTGCGTGAGTCCCGTGCCAGCTCGTCCAGTGCAGGTGCCTGGGCCCAGCATGGGACTTTGTCTCTCGTCATGGAAACTGAGAAACTTCAATTCTAATCCTCTACCCTCAGTCCAGGTGATTTTTGAGATGTGCTAAAATTTTATGTCAGATATCCTAGAGGAAATTCAGTTTTAAACAATCTATTTGAAAGAGAGGCATATGAAAAATAGATTGTGTTGAGGTTTGAACTCAAGACTTCCTGGACAAGACTTTCGTTATGTGAATTAACACCCCAGGTATCGAATACCTCTGTATCTTGCCAAATTGAAACTCCATACCCATTAAACAAGAGCTCTGTGTTCTCTCCCCTCCTCAGTCACTGGTAACCATGTTTCTATGTCCGGCCCCTGTGATTCTGATTATTCTAAGCCCCTTACTGGAATGGAACCACGAGGCAGATGTGTTCTTTTGTGTGACTGGCTGATATCCGGTAGCCATGTTTTGGGGGGGGGATCTGCTTTAGCTGTAGCCCATGCAGAATTTCCTTCCTTTTCAAGGATGACTAATACTCCCCATACAGGCATCCATCCATCCTCTCATCGGCAATCTCATTGCTTCTACCTTCCAGCTATTTTTTTTAATAATGCTGCTATGGTCATAGGTGGATAAAGATCTCTCTGAGTCCTTGATTGGATCTTTTCTTAGTATCTACCCAGACATGGAATCATCCAATGGACCAGAAGTTTTCTTGCTACTGGTCCATGTGGGCTTTCACATCTCTGCGTTCTCTCCACTCTTGCTCTGTGTCTTTCCTTTTTTCCAGCAGTGCCATCCGGACTCCCATCCCCTGAAGGAGTCGTGCAGCCATGCTGAACACACTTCACGTGCTTGTCTGTCCTTTGTGCGCCTTCTTTTGAACGAGCATCCCCTCAGGCTTTGGCCCCGGTTTGAATGTCACTGTAACTTTCAGGAATTCTCTGTGTTTCGCTCATCACCTATCCAATGCATGATCTGCAACTATTTTCTCTCCATTCTGTGGTTTTCCTGTGCGTATTTCAGTCATTGTGTTGGCAGAGTCTTTTTATACAGTTGTGTGTGTTTGTGGGTTGTTTTTTTTTTTAAATTTTATTTTAAGGAGAGTTATCCTGTGAGTAGCGAGCACTTGTTTACAAAGCTCAGACTGTCCTTGATGTGTCTGTAAAACACAAAAGGAGAAAGGAGGTCATGTCTCCTGGCAGGTATCAAAAATGACTTCACGGCAAATTGAGCCTTGATCCTACAGTCTTGAGCACACGCTCTCAAGAGGGACAGCATCGTGAATATGCATTGGTACCCATGGCCTGTGACTCAGCCATCTGCGACCCCCAGGCTTTGGGAGGTAATTCGCTGAAGGTAGAGAGAAAGAGAGAGATCTGGAATAGACAGGATAAGGGTGAGGAAGTGTGGTTAGGAGTTATTCCCACCAGACCTCCAGGGGATACCACGTGTATGGTACACAGGTCCATAGAACCTGTGGATTGCACTGTCACATTTCTATACCATCTCTGCATTTATGGAGACCACATCATTTGGGAGCTTGGGCCTAAGTGTCTCAGTCTTTACAAGGCTCCTGTGAGCTGCGGGGTGGGGGGAGGGCATTCTTATCCTCATTAGGAGATGAAGAGTCTCAAGCCCAGTAATACTAGTTGATTAGCCAGCAAACTGTTGAGTGGAGTGGTATTGTAGAGTCGGACTTGCTCCCCATCAGGGGTATTTGCTGGGTAGTTGTGTAGGGGAGGATTAGCGCTCAGAGGAGAATCAGAAATTCATGTGATAAAGCACATAATGCAGCATTGTATGCACCCCATGTATCTGCTGATATGAGGGTTGATCGAATCTCAGCAGCCTCTTTTCTGTCCTCCGGAGAAGGTGGGTGCTGGGGGCTGGAAATGGCAAAGACAAAGGTAGACGTGGAGCGTAGGCTCTGCGCAGAGCAGCTCTCTCAAGAAGGCTGCTGGGCTGAATTTTATTTGCTGTGTTTCCTCAGTCAGACAGAAGCAGGCATGGATGGCTCATTTTCATCTGCCGAGTTCGAAGGTGGGCCCAGATATCAGCGTTCTCCATGAAATAGCGTCATCACCAGAGAAGGTCAGATGGATAATGACCTGGTTTTCTGAGCTCCACCCCTACACTGCAAATAAAGCTCAAAAACAATTGCTCCCACATCACAGAGTTAGGAAATGGTTTGTTGTTTGTTTTTTTTTTTCTTTAATAAAATCTCAGGAGCAGAGGCATCTTTCTTCTGTTTTTTTTTGTCCTTGGAATTACTTCCTGTTCAGTTCTATTAAAATGATATTAAAGGATTTGCAAGGCCATCCATAAAACGTGTTAAAAATAGGAAAACTGGAGGTGGGGAAGAAATTGAATGAAGTGCAATCACAGATTCTGTACATTCAGAGGTGGGAGAGAGAAGGAAGGAAAAAAGTAGGGACTGAAAGGAAATACATGGAAATACATTGACCGAGATATTGCTAGGTGATTTGGAGTATGGATTTTCTTTATAGCCTTTTACATGTAATGAATTTTCAGCAGCACGGGTATTACTTATACTAATAAAAATGTGTCCCACGAGTCTCATCCTTCACTGTCTTTCCGAACCTCCTTCTTGTGTTTGTTGCTGTATCTAGGATTTACATAAGTCTGGCTTTTTGCTTCTGTCAGTTAAATCCATACAGCCCTGTGCGATGGCCTCTGTGCCCAGCAGCTGGGAGAATCTTCACTGAGCTGGATGAATGTTAGGAATATTGCACCGTGCCTTGCCTACCATGAAAGGGCAGTCCAAGAAGCAGTCGTTCCTCAGAAAGCTTGCCAATGCCATTCTTGCAGACAGTTGGTTCCCAATGTCATTTCATCTCATCCTTCGGACTTCTAGTACCCTAAACACCAGGGCTTTCTGCCATTGAAAGGCTTCCTTTTATCTGTTGACCATGCAATTCTTATCAACACTCGTTGCAGGCGAATACATGATTTTCCCTGAGTAAGGGTGGAAATGTAGACCCTTAGACACTGTTCTGCCTTTGCATTTGCTAACTAGGATATCTTTGTCTCTATAAAGTTCACTTTGTTGAAGTTTTGTGTAAGCTACCTGAGTTGTTCTGGAAACTAAGCAAGGTAGTTCGAACTAGCAGGTGACAGTCTTTTTTGCAGGGAATGAGGATTTGTCTATGTGAGAGTATTTTTCTGGTAGCTCTGTCTGCATGACTTTGGTTTTTTCATTTACTTGTATGATTTTCTAAAGTATCTTGATCCATGTCACATCTTTTTTTTCCCCCATCTATCTCTCCCTCAAGTGTCATTCCTCCATTCATCTGCCTCCCTCCCCTCAAACTCCATCCTCTCCGATAGGTTTTCGATTCCAGCCACTCATGTTTGTTGCACTGTCTGTTAATTATTCAAAGAGCTTGCACCATGGAAAGCCACCCTTGAGAATAACATGCTTTAGTCCATTTGAAAGTGTCTGTGAACATGTGTTTCTGCATGCATTTTCATCCATGTTTGCATTTTAGATCTAACTTCCACATAGGATGGTGGGGTGAGAGAACATGCTGTTTTTCTTTCTGAGCCTGATTTACTTCATTTCACATAGTTTTTTTCCCAGCTCCATCCATTTTCCCTGCAAATGACATAGTATTAGTCTTCCTGAGAGATAAATACATTCCCATTTTCCGTTGCCTAAACCTTGTAACAGTCCTGAGAGACGGTGACCTTCCTTGTTTCCCTCTGTGATTGAGGCTGTGGAAGTGGAAAGTTTAAACTTAGTCCCCATCTTGCTCCAGACAAAATAACAAGTGCAACCATTCCTGTAACATTGGGAAATGAGAATTGTGTTCATAACTGGAGCAAGCAAAATGTCTCTCTTTATTTCTTCCACCCAAAGCTTTAATATTGTTTTAAGAAGGGTATCATTCCTCCTTCCACAGACGTGGGGAAGAGAAATGAATGCCCAGGGGGGAGAAGAGATGAGTTTCTTGTGTCATAAACTGAACCACAATCAGGACACAGTTAAAAACATTCCTCTGGGGCTCCTCGGAAAGTTAAAAATAGACATACTAGATGACCTCACTATAACACAGTTGGGAATATATTTGAAGAGAAGTAAATCAATCTATAAGAAAGACACCCATGCTCATATTTACTGTAGTGCTATTTACAATCGCCACACAGTTGGAATCTGCTAAATTATGCCTAACCACCAATGATTTGATGAAAAAAATGTATCTAATAACATATATATGTATATTATGTATACATATATATATACACACACACACATGGAGTATTTTTCAGCCATGTGAAATTATGTCAATTAAGATGGAATCTCAAACATTTTTCTACTCAGGCTGGCCTGGAACTGGGAACCTTCTGATTTCAGCTGCCCAAGTAGCTAGGATTGCTGATGTGTGCGGGTACCACCAGTGCCTGGCTAGGAACTTCAATCCTGTATACTTGATGGATTTGTTCCTTTATCTGAACATTATTGAACATTCTCTGAGCTGCTTCTTAGTGCCCAATGTAGACACTGGAGTGAGCAATACCAAATTTCACATTCTAGCTCTTCTATCTCACAGCGTTGTGGCCTTTGCCAAATGAAATCATCTCCCCGAGTCTATTTGCCACATCTGTGGAATCCTATCTCCTGGAATCCCGCTGAGCATTGGATAAATGGACTTAGGGAAAGTACTTTGTTTCACACATAATAGGGCTGTGACCAGTGTTAGGCTTTTGACAGATATTCTCTTCTTAGTCTCTCTCTCTCATTTTTGTGTTTTCTGTTCCTGTCTTTCAGCCCTAGGGCGTGGCAAGTTCCCCAGAGCCCGTCCCATCTAGCAAGATGAGGTGTTCTTAAATGCTTTGTACCCAGAGTTGAAATTCCTTTTCTTCTGATGTCTCAAACCAAGCACTCCAATCAGTTAATTTGCTTCTCAGACTCCAATTTTCCCATTTACAAAAAAAAAAAAAAACTGAGATAATCATTTGCTTAGGAGTGCGTTGTGCAGATTAGAGGAGAACACAGTGTCTGGTACATAGTAAACACATAAGAAGCGTCTGAACACCTTTCTGAGCAGCATTCTTGATAAAAATAATGCTCCACTTGCAACTTGCCGGAGCCCAGTTAGATCTCCTTCAAACCACAAGCAGCGCCAGCGAATGAACTACACGGGAGATTTAATGCTGTGAAAGCAGCCAGTACCTTCCTACCACGTGCATTATGGTGGGAAGAGAGACGCATTGGTGAAATCCCTTAATGACCATCACAGATTTCAGCTGTTACTCCGTCCAGCCATAGGTGTATGAGAGACATTGTCTCCCCTGCAGCCAGATGGGAACACCCAGGTTGTGTAAAATGCAGGCACCCCACTTCCCAAAGCAGGCAGCCAACCCAATCCCCCTGCCAACCCCAACAAGCAGAGGAGCATTACTTTGGAAGACTGTAGGAAGATCTGGAATAATGGTCTCCAGGGGATATCTGGAGACTTCTGGGCCTGAATTTCCTCACCTGAAAACACAAAGAGACTACACTGCAGGGTCTCTCCAGTCTTCACATGCAATCCATCTGGGTCCACAGTGAAACTTCACAAAAACAAAAGGATGACTTGCTGAACCCTTCCCTGTTTTTTAAGAACAGCACATAGATGTAACTGTGCACACACAGAAGCTCTTGCTTCTTTCCCTTTTCACTGCTGCTCCATCACCTTCCTCATTAGGTCTTTCTCAAGAATTTGCCATACCTCCAGAGCTCCCTTACTGACTTGTTCCAACTCTCTTTTTTCTTCGTTTGTACCCAGTAGCATTGTCTCCCCTCTCTGTCCCCCTCCTCTCTTTCTCCTGATTGGTCATGGGGCTTGAACTTAGGGCCTGGGCATTGTCCCTGAACTCTTTTTGGCTCAAGGCTAGTGCTTTGAACCACAGCACCACTTCTGGATTTCTGGTAGTGAATTAGAGATAAGAGTCTCATGGACTCTGTTTTTCTTTCCTATTCTTGATTTCTCCATATCTCTGCGTCTTTCTGTTTGCCTTGGTATCTGCTTCTTTCTACACCTGTCTTTTCTTTTTTCTCTAACATCCTTTCCTCTTCTCTGCCATTTTTCTGTCCTTGTCTTACAAATTCACTCAGAGCTTTCTCAGTTAAAAAAGCAAACAACTATTACCCCCAGTTTTTCCTGAATATTACTGATGGAAATAATCAACCCAAATTAAATTGGAAACAGCGAAAAGCACACAGGGTGAAATGTGTTATTGAATAAAAATCCATAGATGACTGGAGTCTTCTTGGTAAATTTTGTATCTCTGTGCCATGCTGACCCAGGAGAATTGCACTTGGTGGAAATAATAACTACAAAACAAAAATCAAAAGCAGTTGAAATTATAAATTAATAAAAATTTGTTGTGCCCCAAATGCTGATCAATGAATCAAATCCTTGTAAAATATAAACATGAAGAGAATTAACTCCAGTGAAAATCATTTCTGGAGGAAAAATAAAAAAAAAACTATTGGAAACAATTTAACTATGCTATGCACGGTATTGATCTAGGGATTAAATGAGCTTAATGGAGTTCGCTCTAAAAAATGCTTCAATGAAAATGAATCAATGCCATGTAATTTTGATCTTAAAGTTTGCAGAATGAAGTTTGCCCACCGAAGTTGATTTAGGCCAACACTGTCAGAGGTTGTCCTGTCAGATGTGCTTTCTGGATAGGCCCATGTCTCAGTCTCCATTACTAACCGACCCAGCACCGCCTCTCTGTTCCATGATTTCAGCGTTGCCCAACAGTCCTCTGAATCTCAGAGGTTCTGCAATTATGAAACACCTGTACTTCCTCCAACTTTCTCCATCCACCAGAGAATAAGGCCACTTCCCCATGGGCGATGATGACACAGGAGCTCAGAGGCCTCATCTGTGGTGCTGGGAAGTGCCGCCTGTCATTTCACAGCTGCCCAGATGGACCCAGATGTGCCACCCATCCCCGTCTCTCCCTAGCCAGCCGGCTTTGACGTGACCTTAAAAAAGTACATTCAGTTATCATCAAAGAAGTGTTTCTTCTCTGTCTGTCTGTCTGTCTGTCTGTCTGTCTGTCTGTCTCTCTCTCTCTCTCTCTCTCTCTCTCTCTCTCTCTCTCTCTCTCTTTCTCTCTTTCTTTCTCTCTCTCTCTCTCATAACACTTGAGGTGAAACTTCCAAAACACACTCACACACACACATATACAAACAGTCCCACTCTGGTTTCATTAATTCATCGGAACGAGCCAATGTCTTGTTAAAGGCTTCTTGAATGTTAATGAATGAATAATTAACCTTAACTATATAATTAGCCTTTAAATGTGCAGAGACCCCAGAGAGCATCCAAAAACACGGGTAAGGAGAGGATGAGCTCAAACCGGAAGCTTTTGATTAGAAAATGTCAGGCCGCTGGATACTACAAAGTCTCCCTTCAGAAAAGGGGCCATGCCTGGACCCCGGGGCTCTGTCTCCCTGTACGTGTAGGGAATCAGATTCCTCCACAGTCTTGATCCTTGGAGTGATCTTTCAAGTCTGGGAGAGATGGAGACCTGCTGATGTAATGGGGTCAGATCCCAACATCTCTCCAGAGTTGTCAAACATCCAGCATGAAGCTAGCGAGTTCAAAAGCAGGAGAACCCTGCTTACTTCCTTTGCTAATTTACAAGAGATGAGATCTCACTTCTCCTTCAACTTCTGAATTGCTGTCATTCCTAAGGACACGGGCGATAGAGAGGCATCGCCATTCCCGCAGCCCTGGTGTGTTTGTGGGGTGCCAGGGCAGGGGAGGGGGGAAGAGAAGAGGTGTCTTTCAGTCAGCATGGAGCATGGGGCATTCGCTCTCTTCCATCCTCCTCTGTGTTTGTGTCGTTTTATTTGTCACAGAGTTGAAGGGAGTGCAGGCAGACAGGTGGTGTGGGCTTCAAGGCACCAGGTAGGAGTCATGTCTCAGGCAGGCCTTGACCCTCAGGCCTCCCCCCTGGCCAGTGGGAGAAGCACTTAGCTGAAGAAAGCATGAAAAAGATGATTTCCTCTTGAAGAAAGAAGGAAAGGAAACGTCCATCAGAGAGATTAACAGGGCCCCTTCACCTGTGACCCTCCGCTTTCACCTGGCAGCTTTGATCTGAAGGACAAGTCCCTTCAGTGCTGGTCTTTGGTCTGCGCTTTACAGAGCCCAAGATTGCCAATTACTAAGCTGAAGGCCGATATATCACTCTGTCTCCAGCAGTCACAGCTCAGATATCCTCAATGCTTTCTGTCCAAATTGACTCTATTGAAACGTGGCCTTTGCCTCCTTCCCACTCTTTGGGTCCAAGAAGAAACTGTGGCTGGGACTGGGGATAAAACTCAGTGAAAGGTGCTTGCATGCTTAAAACTCTTGACTTCCATTCCCAGCACCACCAAAACTGAGATAAAACAAGGCCAACAAAGCACAGTGATCATGGTCAATACCCAACTATCTCCCCCAGGTACGGGCATGGAAAGAAAATCTTCGAACCTTGGCTATCCTGTCTCATCTCTGCCACTTCTTTCCCGACATCCTTACCATGATTTTCTAAAAAGTAACAGAGATGCCTGCACCCGCAAGTTCTGGGGAGCCTGGAACTGGGTCACAGAGGTTATATTTGTGACATTTAGTGTTAGCTTATATCAATTCAAATGTTGCTTTGATGCTCAGAGGCCGGGTCCGGATAGGGAGCCATTTTAATGTTCAGTGCCTCAGTTTCCCCGTGAGATAATCTGGAGAGCAGACAGTGAGGGAGCAAGCCCATCCCATCACAGAATGAATAGAAGGAGGTAACCCAGGTAAAGGGCTGGGCGTATTACATTTGCTGTGAACTCTGAATTGGACTGGAGTGTGTGTACGTGTTCTGGGCATTCATTTATGTGCTGCCCACTGCACCCAAGTTCCTTATGTAACATCACTCGATTCCCAGCAGCCCTCTGAGAGCAGCTTCAGCAGCTCTGTTTTGCAGAGCGAGAAAGGGAGCAGAGCTTCAGACATGCCTTGACCAAAATCCTTGCCTTGTGAAATTCACTTTCTAGCGCCTACACAATTTATTACTTTTTTTTTCCCCTTTTGACAACAGGATAATTTTTTTTTCAATTGGAAACAAATTGAAAATAAGCCTTTAGGGTCAGATCCAGAGGGGAGCCCAGAACTCTATTCCTTTTACTTTCCTCTTCCTCATCAAGATGCTGGCAGCTCAGCCTCATACAACCAAACGTTGCCCCCATGTCCGTGACAACCATTCACGTTGCATCTCAACTTGCCACGGCTGAGGACAGAGGCCACCCATAACCTCCGGCCCTGAGGGCATGTGTCATCCACTCTCAGTTCCTCCATCGGCAGTCCCACAGGCTGAGTGCTGGCTGACAGAATCATAGACTATCCCAGCTGAACAAGTGTATTTCCACAGGACCAGGGGCCACCTCAGTCACAGATGAGGAACCAGAAACCCACAAAGGGAAGTAAGTAGCTTTCCTAAGGCCCCCACCATCCACCAAACTCCTACCTCAGTTCTTCTACCACGCATGCTGAGTGCTTCCCCACCTCCCCTAGCTCTCCAACCGTATCTCTACAGCTTCAGCATCTCTGGGTATGCAGAATGGCTGTTCCCCCTTCACGGGTCCACTCTGGACCGCCAGCATCACTGACCACACGCAGCTTTTCTTCTTGCTTGGGTGATCTGAACATATTGGACACAAGGAATATTTCAAACCTCACCACGAGCCACTATCAGAACAAAACAAAACAAAACACATGAAAGTGGGCAGCATGGCAGCAAGTTTCATTCCTACAGGGAGTCCTTCTGCGGTAGTGTTTTTACATGCTCTTCCAGCCCCATTTATTTTTCTTTGCTGTTTTATGTTTAATGTTTTGTTTTCTTCTGAGGGGGGGGATGGAGGGAGGGAGAGGGAGAAGATAATAAGGTTGTAAGAATGGCAGGCAATTGCCTAATCTGTTGTAGTTTTCCTACCAATTTTAGAGTTGAGGCATCACTCCTGTATTTGAGGTTGATGGGTTTGGACTGGTCAAACAACCTGAAAATTGTGAAGCCATGTGCATACTCACTAACACGGTTCTAGGTGATACTTGGAAGTAGCCAGCCATCCCACTGTCCAGACTGTACCAAGATTGCCTGTTGAGAAATGCTGAGTACATGCAAGTACACAGGGTTTTTCAGTGAGGGAAGAGTTTAGAGCTCCACAGTGATTTGAAAGACATGACTGAATATTAAATAAATAAATAAATAATCCAGCACTTCATTGTGTATGGATTATCCTTCAATTAAAAAAAGAAATGCAAACCAGCCTCTGGTCGTTCACACCTATAATCCCAGCTATTTAGGAGGCTGAGGTCTGAGGATCGAGGTTCAAAGTAAGCTCAGGCATGAAAATCCCTGAGACCCTTATCTCCAGTTAACCACTAGAAAACTGGAAGTGGCACTGTGGTTCAACCTGATAGAGCACTAGCCTTGAGCACAAAAGCTCAGAGAATAGTACCCAGGCCCAGAGTTCAAGCCCCAATGGAAAAAAGAAGAAGAAAAGGAAGGAAGGAAGGAAGGAAGGAAGAAAGGAAGGAAGGAAGGAAGGAAAGAAGGAATCAGAAAAGTACTGTTTTTCATTGAGATGGAGATACCCTTATTCTGTGTGAAATGAGAAAGCAATTTGGTTTAATCCTATCTGAGGTGTTCAAAGGGTTGGCAAACTACAGCCCATGGTCCAATCTGTTTTTATAAACCATGTTATTTTAGGACAGACTAGAGTTTGTTGTCTATGTATTGTCTGTGATGCTGTTGGCGCTATGTGTTAGATTGCCTGGGGGGGGGTTCAACAAAAACAGTCCACACTGAGTGGCTGAAAACACTGTAATCTACCATCTCGCAGTTCCCAGCTTGGCTGGAGGTTCAGGATCAGGGTAATGGCAGCAATCAGGTTGTCTTTGAGTCTGTTCCTGGCTTTTCCTGATTTCAGACTTGCAGCGACATGGCTCTGCTCTTCACATAACTCTGTGTGTGTGTGTGTGTGTGCGTGCGTGTGTGTGTGTGTGTGTGTGTGTGTGTGTGTGTGTGTCCCCACATGTCCCTTTGATATATCAGATTCAAGGGCCATACTTCTCCAATATGATTTCATCATAACCAGCCATATCTGCAAGGGAGAAAAAAGAAAGAAAGGAAGGAAGGGAAAGAAAAAAGGAGGGAGGGATTATGAGCTATAGAATTTTCTTCTTTTTTTTCCCCAGTCCTGGGCTTGAGCTCAGGGCCTGAGCACTGTCCTTGGACTTTCTCAAGGCTAGAGCTCTACCACTTGAGCCTCAGCACCACTTCCAGCTTTTTTCTAAGTATGTGGTACCAAGAAATCGAACCTGGGATTTCGTACATGCTCACAAGCACACTACCACTAGGCCAAACTCCTAGCCTGAGCTATAGAATTTTCTATCCCATTTATTGGTTACAGAATTTTAACTGTAATTGTGTTTTAAATAACTCTTAGCATCGAGCTTTTGACATTATCATGCAACAGTTTCATAAGGTAAGTAGTCGGTAGTTGTCTTCATTTAGGAGAAAAGGAAATCAATCCTATTTATTTCCTACCCTCTTCCGGCTCAGTGCCACCCACTCCTTTCCTTTGTGATTTGCCATGGTTTACTGTGCTCTGCTACAAACCTTTCTAACCAGGCCATGGTTCCCCACTGATGGGAAGTGTTAAAGACAGACACCGAGGAAACAACAAATCTGCCTGTTTACCCACTTGGGTCCACAGATTCTTCCTGTCTTTATTTAGCTGCCTCTTGTAAGCTGGAGAGAAAAGGTTCTGGCTTTTATCTCCTCATTAAAAATAGATCCTTTTATGATGGGGGGTGGGGGAGAGATGGAGCAGCCATGAATCACTGTCTTCCGCCAGTGTGCTGCTGCATCAAGTCTGAGAAGTGGGGCCCCGAAGTGGACCCCAGCCACCCCCGTGACTCCCTGGTTTCTTCTTCTCGCAGGAAGTTGGACGCTTTCATCTATGACGCAGCAGTGTTGAACTACAAGGCCGGGAGGGATGAAGGCTGCAAGCTGGTAACCATCGGAAGCGGGTACATCTTTGCCACCACAGGCTATGGCATTGCCCTCCAGAAAGGCTCCCCATGGAAGAGGCAGATCGACCTGGCTCTGCTCCAGTTTGTGGGGGATGGTAAGACTCCAGGCTCCCCTACCTCTGGGGCAGTCTTGAGACCTCTCCTTTCGTGTTCTAATTGGCTTTGCAGACTTTTATGCAACAAATTTGTTCAGCCAAACTCTCTAAGTGCCTATCACATGCCATCCAATTCCTGCATTCGCTTAAAATGGAAACCGACCCTAGACAGCTAAATTTAAAGCAGCAAATTACATTAAGGATACAGAGTAATCTCTTGCCATGGATTTAGGAAAGAGTTGAACAAATAGATGTAGAGAGAAGCAGGAAGCGGGGAAGTGTTTGGTATCAGAACCCCGGGAGTCCTCTGTCTACAGAGGTGATTCTCAGTGAGGACAGTATGTCCTCCCTTCACCTAGGGGCTGCAATTGGCAACATCTGGAGATGTTTTCAGGGCAGTCACACCAGGAGGTTGCTTATACTTACATCCAGTAACCAGAAGATAGGGATGGAGAATGTTAGCAAACATCCCGTAATACCCAGGCAGCCCCAGTAGCTCAGCACAGAACTGCTTAAACTCCACACGCTAGGAGTGCTGACAGAGCATGCTCCCTGTGGAGCTTTATGTAACCAGGGTCTCTGTGTTAGTTTTCCACTGTCACGATAATCCACCTGAGATGGCCATCTTACAAGCTCCGGCTTTCAGAGGTCTCAGCTCACGGTCCCCTGGCCTGGTTGGTTTTAGGCCTGTGGAAGAAGTAGGTGTCAGAGGAGAAAGCTACTCAACTTATAGAAGAAAAGAGATAGAGAGAAGGGGCTGGGGCTGGCATACCCCTGTTCAGGGCCACCTCCTCCAGTAGAGTGAGGCCTGGCCTCATGAAGTCCTCTTCCCATAGCCCACTGAGTTACCAACCTTTAAGCAGATTTCTGTGGTCAGAACCCCACGAGACAATCATCTCCCAAGGGCCCCGCTTTCACACCCTGCTTCCTTGGCGACCAAGCCTTCCGGTGACGTGCTTCTGGGGGACATGATGTGAACACAGTGCCATTGAAGTCCCTCCCTCCATTCTCTCAGGTCAGAATTTCAAATTGCTTGTTACATTTTTGGATCAGACTCTTGTGAGCCACCAAGAGGTAGAGCCGTATACGAAACATGGCAACCCCTGTTGCCTCGCCCGTGAAGGAATGAGAGGCCATCTCTAGCAAAGGGAAAGTGGGCAGAAACACTATAGCTCCTTCCCCGCTTCTCCCCCTCACTATCTACCATGCGGTTTCCATGTACATGGCAGCCCAACAGGCATTTCCTTCTGGACTTTTCAAGTCCTGCCCTGTGAGGCAGGAAAAGAAAAGGAAAGTCGACAGAGAACAGAATAGCAAGAGGAATTTGCAGAAATAGGGAAGAAGCCACAGTCAAGAAAGAGTGAATGACAGAGGCATGGCTGAAGTGACAGGGCACAAGCACAAAACCCCGAGTTCAATCCCCAGCGCGGCTGTGCTGCTTGTCTCGAATTGAGTCAGGAAAACCAATCACCACAGTTAAATGGGATCCTGAAGTAGGCCAAGGTTAGAGCATAGAATTGGTGTGAACTGGGCTGGGAGTTTGGCCTAGTGGTAGAGTGCTTGCCTAGCATGCACCAAGACCCGGGTTCGATTCCTCGGTACCACATACATAGAACAAAGCCAGAAGTGGTGCTGAGGCTCAAGTGGTGGAGCTCTAGCCTTGAGAAAGTCCAAGGACAGGGACCAGGCCCTGAGCTCAAGCCCAGGACTGGCAAAAAAAAAATGGTGTGAACTTGAGTGTGTGGTTTTCTTGATGCTTTTTCTCCTCTCTTGATTCCTAGAATCAACCCCACCCCCACCCCAATTCCCACAGAGTGCCGTCAGACACACTGAATGTGTTTTATGTGGAACTCTCAAATCCGACTATCTATCTGATTTTTGGAATTCCCTCTTGGGCATTTGTACGGTCGTCAGATCACTGGTCAGGTTCTCTGCCAGGCAGTGGTGGTTTGTGGCCGCATTGGCCAGCAGCCGCTGTGGAGACATGGCAATGTGCCTGCCATGTGCTCTTGTGAGGGCAGGGGCAGGGGAGAAGCTCTGCTCAGGCTGGCATAGGTTTGTTGGGTCGACTGTACCACCTCCTCCCCGTCGTTCTGATAAGGCTGGCGGGCACTAGTTACGTGGGGGAGGTCTCTCCTGGCCTACGGAAGTAGAAAAGAACACCAGACTTCACATGTACACGCCAAGGCTCTGACGTGTCTGTCTGCTGACATCCTCCTGTCTGGAGCAAGTCCTACAGTCAAGACCAAGGCTGAGCCTGGACGGAAATCAGGAGTTTTAAGACAAGAAGTATGGGCAGAGGAAAGGCACTGAAGATGTGGGATCAATCATTCCTCAGTGGGGGTGAACTGTACAACAAATAGGAGTCGTGGTTTAGACGCGAAGGAGAGTGGCGAAGGATGGAGTGGATAAATACATGGGTGCGTGGATGCCTCATGGCAGGATGTGTTTTACTTGACGGGAAGCTTTTAAATGTGGTGAGTATCTGTCAGATGATCTGGGTTCTACTCTAGCCCCGTCCACCAGAGCTGTCTCTCCCCAGTGTTCATTATGAAACAGCTGACGTATTAAGGGGAGAGGGGAGAGCCAGCACCACGCAGCCACATGTAGTCTTTAATTTACTCCTCTGACCAGCTTTGTAGAATTAACAAAGCTCGTTCCCGTTCTATGGAGGCGCTGAGGCTGGGGCTTGCCTGTCTGCTTCACCAGAAATGTTTCTCCTTTGGGGACCTTGTTTTGGAAGCGGGTCAGATTAGGTGAACGTTCTGTTTTGTTTATGTTTTTTTTCTAAGATGTCTCTAGAGATGGTTAATTAGACCCTTGAGATTTGTTAGCCTTTTAGGAAGGAGTAATTTAGTGTGGATCTGAGCCAAATCTGACAATTTCCCTTCCACAAATCCTCCTATGGAAGGGATGATCTTCCTTACCTTTAGTTTACTCATTTGCAAATGGGTGTGGGCAAAATGACTCGATAGGCCTGGGAGATTGAGCGGGAGGCGGCATGCCAAGAGCTTAGCATAGCATGGAGCTTGCAGTGTTGAAATGGTTCCATGAATAGCCTGTCACCTCCATCATGGATTACCCACCATCATCACCACTACCATCACCATCACCATCATCACCACCATCACAACCGTCATCATCACCATTACCGTCACCATCACCAGCATCATCACAATCTCTAGCTCCATGGCCCTTGTCATCACTATCATGATCATTTCCATCATCACCACACTAACGACCGTCTCTCCCATCCCCCCCTTTCTCCTCTCCTCCACCCTCCTCCTCTCCTTGACATCCTTGTCCAGGCTCAGCTCTTCCACACAGCAGTGAATGTGGTGTTATCCTGGCGAGAATATAATGGACTTGTCTCATGGAAAGCAGCACTTGTAGTGCAGAATGGAAGCCCTGTTCTTCGCCCCGTGTCATGGGTGCTTACTTACAGAGCGCTAGGTTCTCGTGGACATTTTCCGTGCTGGCTCCTTGCTCTCCTGGTTCTGCTGTTAGGGCCGGGGAATGTGTCTTCTTGCCTCTGTTTTTTTGAGGCCATCTGGAAGCAGAGACATGGTTGAGAACATGACGTTGCTCCAGGGGGCGTCTTAAGATAATCTTCCCGGAAAGCCGTGTCCAATTCTGAATGTCTCTCTAGGAGTAAATACATGAATTAACACAGCTGCATAAATATTTCACTTATCTTATGCAGCTTCAGCAGGATTAATTATGCTCTAAAATTAGACCTGTAAAGAGCACAGAGCCAAGCAGTACCTAATTATTATTCATCCTTTCGAATGGAGTGTTTATCTCTTGTTATAGAGTAGCTTCAGTGGACGATTAAGAGTCTAATGAGTGTCAAAAGTGTTAAAAAATTTTTTTCTAATGAGCTGTGTAAATATAACCTTTCACTGGAGTGTTTGCTGACTGGGGAACTTCTTGCATGAAGCCTGCCAGGCTTTCCTTTTGGAAGGAGGGTTACTAATCAACACTAAGAGATAGCGGGTAGGAAAGAGAATCATCAAACACCATGATGTTTTTAAAGTGGGAAGTGAATGTTCAGAATAAGTCACTTAAAAACGTGTAGTGAAGCCAGGCGAGATGGCTCACACCTATAATTCTAGCTACTCAGGAGGCTGCGATCTGAGGATCAGGATTCAAAGCCAGCCCGGGCATAAAAGGACCTGAGACTCTTAGCTCCAATTAACCTCTAGAAAATGGAAAGGGAGACTTGGCTCAAAGGTAGGGCAGTAGCCTGGGGCTGAGGAGCTCAGGAACAACACCCAGGCCTAGGGGTAGGGCAATAGCCTTGAGCTGAAGAGCTCACCCAGCCAAGTTCAAGCCCCATGACCCACAAAAAAAAAATGTATAGTGAGATTTAGAGAAAGAATGCAATGGGCCAGAGTTCATGGAAGCCACAGTGACAGACCACAAGCATCACCACCAGTCACACTCTGTCGAGTCCCTGATGCCTCCCTGGCACCTGAAGATGAGAACACAGACGGGGCCAATGAGGACCGACATTTTTGGCTGTGAGGTAGAGTTTGAACGGGATGGTCTAGGCCCTAGCTAGCTTGTGGAGCTGTGGCTTTTATTAGAATTCTGGGAGAATCCTAGTAAAAGAAAGAGGCAGAAAGAAACTCATAGAGGTCTTCCTGTTGTCCAGAGCCCAGCCAAGAGACAGCAACGGGAGTAAGACTGTGGAGTTGTATTATTTGGGGGGGAGGGGATGAGACTGAGGAGATGGAATCAAATTGTTTGCTAAACTCCTCTTCTGAGGTCCAGCATCGAGCTAGCCAAGTTACATCACCTGTGGCCTCCTCAGAGGTTTTCATACGACGTTCCTGAGTCAATCTTCTTACCTCCGATTTGCCAAAGTTGGAAACAGAGGCTTGTTTGGGTTGAATGAGTCACCCTGCAGCTCTGAGGGACCCTAACATCCATCCTTGCTCTCCTGACTCCTTACCGCCTCCCCTTTTCCTCACCCTCACCACCTCATGTTGAGCCTTGACCCTGCAAGATCTTTTGAGACAAGATCTTACTAACTTTGACCAGGCTGGCTTTGAACTTGCTGTCTTCCAGTCTCCATACTGGAGTTGCTGATATTGCAGGCATGTGCCACCAAGCCTAGCTTTAGCGCCTGTGTTCTTCATAGGCTCTCAGGCAGTGCTGACAGTGTATGGCAGTGCATTGTATAGATAGTTATGGATATAAAAATCAAACCAGGCTCATCACACTCTAATCTCCATCATGCTTTTATTAAACCTCTCTGGTCACAGGGAAGCAGGTTGCCTTAGCTCTAGGTAGTATATTTTAGCATGGGGAAACATTCCATCTTCCTCTCCTTTATTTTGTGCTTTTTCTTTTCTTTTTCAGTTTTCATAGTTGTGGATTTAATGTTACACTCAGAAATGTGTTGCTTGTCCCTGGTGTCTACTCATTGAACAAATGAAACATTCATTCTTACATCCCTATATTATCAGAGCTATAAATTATTTGTGGCTATATTACATTGTACATACATCATAGTTAGATATGTAATGAATATATATGAAATACTGAAAGACAGCGCAGCTGTCTCATATTAGATTACTATTATTAGTACATTTTCTTAATATTATCAGTGTTAATTGACAATTATTATTCATGTTATTAATAGGGTGGCCTATCCATCTTGAGTTTTCCCAAGAATCTCCCAGTTTAACATGAGTTTTAACATGAGTTATACTTGAATAAATAATGATGGGTATCATATATGGAATAGTGGAAGGATTCCATATACATCCTTTACTGGATTTCTTCTGTCTCTTGGCCCACAATCATTTGAAAGCCTCATCTGTATTGTTAATCAATCAGAGGAGACTACCACCTTGCTCTATGTTAATAAGGAACCTTGCTGCAGCTGGCTTTAGAGTGCTGAGAAAACACGAAGCACGGGTAGTGCAGTGGAGGAGTGCTAGACAGAAGGGAACTGGAGGCCACACCCAGCCCCAGAGAGGATTCCAGTCATGGGGCTCATGGCTTCCTTCTTGACTGCTCTTCTGCTGAAGGAATGCAGGATGGCATGTGAAGAACAAGGGCTCCCTGCACCTGGCTGGAGTAGAGGGTTTGTGTGATTGCATGTGTTCTTTGTGTGGCTGATCAAGATTTTCATGGGTTATGGTGGACCCCCGCATGAGTCACTGAAATCCTCATCACTGCCTCTGTCCTTTTGAGGCCAATGTGTGGGTCTTGGGAGAGTTATGCGACACCCCTTCACCCAGATTGTGATCGCCGTATGGACCTCCACTGTGAAAACCAAACAGAGAAGGCTTTCGAAGGCTGGCTCAGACTAATGTGACAGGGTGTGGAGTCTGACCCATTCTTCAGCTCTTTCATGAAGACTCTCTGGGAGCTGGCACTCTTCCTCTCCAAACTGTGAGATCTCTTGTCCATCCTTGTGCATTTAGTAATGCCACTGAACACAAGGATAGGATTAAGACTGTCTACAGTTTCCTGGTAATGGGGCCATAGGCAGATTAACTTCCCAGAGTTCTAGTTTCTTCATCTTTAAGCCAGAATTGCCTAAAGTTTAAATGTGAAAACAAACACCAAGGAACTAGCTCCATCAGAAGACCAAGGATGAAATCGGTAAAGGGAGATTAGAAAATCCTTGAGAGAAAGGAAAACAGAAACACCACATAGTAAAACCTGTGGGATATAGCAAAAGCAGTTCTAAGAAGAAAATTCATAGCACAAAAATCTGCATTTAAAAAGTAGATTGAGCTAGGCACTGCGGGCTCATGCCTATAATCCTAGTTGCTCAAGAGGTTGAGATCTGAGGATCATGGTTTGAAGTCACCCTGGGCAGGAGAGTCCAGCGCCAAAAATCTGAAAGTAGATCACTTGGGATAGGACCCAGAGTTTGGCCTAGTGGTAGAGTGCATGCCTAGCATGCACAAAGACCCCGTGTTTGATTCCGCGGTAGCACGTACATAGAAAAAAGCCAGAAATGGTGCTGTGGCTCAAGTGGTAGAGTTCTAGCCTTGAGAAAATACAAGGACAGTGCTCAGGCCCTAAGTTCAAGACCCAGGACTGACAAAAAAAAACAAAATAAAATAAATTTTAAGAAAAGCTCGGGGATAGTCTAAGTCCCTTAGTTCAAGCCCTAGGGTCAGTACCAAAAAAAAAAAGGCAGAATGATTTCAAAAAAATCTAGCCTCATACTTCGTATTCAATGCCTGCTATTTTTTGGCTTCTCCATGTCTCCTCGTTCGCCAAAGTGCATTGCATGCTAAGTCCATGGGGGATAATATTATTCACACCCTCTCTTGTTGTCCTTCTCTTCCCTCAAAACTCCAAGCTCAGCTCAGCTTACAGCAAGCACTGAAGTTAAAGTCGCCCATGAATAAATACACAGATGTGTGATCAACAGTACTGGATGACTCTCATAAGGGCTTAGCTCATCTCTTGAGTGTTTTCTCTGATGTAGATGTGGGTTTTTTTTTCAAGGATGACGACTGCAGAAAGAGAGATGCAAGCAGATGCCTCCATTGTCTACTTCTATGTACAGTAATAGTCAAACATCCCTGACTTACTGAATCTTTTCAACACATTCTTCTGGGATGGCTTTAATCAGCAAAATGGTGGATTTCTTGTTTTAGAATCAGAATGGCCCACATATGGCCATCAAGTCTTGTAACAGGGAATCTAAACCCCAGGAGTGGAATGTGACCTGACAAGAGTGGCAATGGTGAGGCTAAAACCCAGATTTCCTGCCCACCCCTCCAGACCAACTGTGTTCTGTTAGACAGATGCAAGGAAAATAAACTCAAGTTAAATTTCTATTCTATAGCAGGAGCAAAGAGCAGGAAGACATTGAAACATGCCAGTGAAAAGTGCTCTCTCCCTCCTCCACCCTGCACAATAGAGGCAAGACAGACACCTGGACCCAGAGCACTTGTCTGGCTTGTCTCGGACCAGGTCTCACGAAGGGACAATAGGAAGGACCCAAGATGTCCTGAAGTGTTCACATGCAGTGGCTTATGTCTTATTTTTATTTCCATCTTCATTGTTTCATAAACCGGTCCTGTGCAGATCATTTCCTTTGGATTCCACGCAAACATGCCCCCAAACTCCCACCCCTGGGCCCTGCACTGAGGAACCCTGAATAAGCTGTACTACTCCAGCATCCATTTCCGTCCTATGTCACTGCCGTGTAGTTCTGTTCTCTGCGACGCCATTAATACCATTAGCATGAATATAAGACCCGGCAGTCCTGATCACAGAGAGGCATGCCGGCAGTCTCATTTCACTTTAGCCAGACCTTCTGCCAAACACTCCTCCATGTGACGCATTCCCGCTGTTCCTGAAGGTTTAAACACTTTAAATACTTGAAGGCTCCCCTCATAATTTCTCTGCAGGATACAAGCCTATCAATGGAGACTTGTTTCCAGGTCCCCCCACTTTCAGTAGAATTCATGGCCCTTCCACTCCCACAAAGTGAAGGCTGGGGTTCTGAGGTGTAGGATTCACCCTCTCTAATCAACATCCTGGGAAACAGTGACAGTCAAGTGTACCTGTAGGGTCTAATGCTGAAATATGTGGTTTATTCTGGTGAGCTGTGATCAAAGGAGTAAATAAGAGAAAACATTTTTCTTAGGATTAGGAAATACCAATGGCCAAGTTGAGCCAATGCTTCCTTTAAAAAAAAAGTTTCATTGAATGCAGATACATCCATTCCTTCAGGTATTATCTATAGTTGTCTTCACACAACTGCAGTAACAGAAGCAGTGTGCCCTGCAAAACCACACGTTGTTTATTCTCTGGATGTTTACAGAAAAGTTGGGTGAAGCCTGGTTTGGATTGTCTGGAAAATGCTAAGGGAAGAGCAGACTGGAAACTGCAGGTCAACCAGTTCTCCAAAGGGAAGGGAGGAGGTAAAGATAAGAAAAAGAAGAATGGGGGGACAGACAGGAGGAGTAGAGGAAAAGGAGAGAGGGAAAAACAACTAAAAGAAGAAAGCAAGGAGACAATTATAGAGGACAAAGAAGGAAAAAAGGAAGCGCATCGAGAAAGAGAGAGAGAAAGAAATGAAAAGGAAGGGTATGTGAGGAAAGAGATGGGAGAGAGAGAGAGAGAGAGAGAGAGAGAGAGAGAGAGAGAGAGAGAGAGAGAGAGAGAGAGAGAGAGAGAGAAAGTTTTAGCCTGGGCATTTATAGGGCTAGTGGATTTGTTCAGAGTGATCCACTGTATTACAGATAAAGATTAAGGCAACTCAGAGTCGCCTTCCACTCAAGGTGAAGACCCCAGGTCCATTTGCTCCTGCCCAGGAGATGTCAATTACATCCCTATGGCTTCCCAGACACTTCTTCCTGTGTCCTCAGCTGACTCGCGGTATCTTACAGCAATTCAAAGCCTGCCTAGCCCATTTAAAGGGATGACAAAGGCGCAGGGATGGAGTAGGCTTGGGGAAAGGGCAGGTTTCGAGCCTCTGGTACATAACCCGGGATCTCTGCCTGAGCCATTGTGCACTATTGCATCTCCCTGCGCTGTATAGACCTCACAAACATCTCATCATATGGCAAGAGCCAAGCTGTGATTTACAAAAACCGATCCGTCAGACATCAGACTTAGTGTTTCCCTTATACAATGGATCAACATTGGCCATAGAGACTGAAGGTGAGAGGGAAAATGCCCTGTGTTTGTTTCACCACCACCAAGGAGAGCCATCCGTGCTACAGGCTCCAGCACCATGAGAATAAACATGGCTTGAAGTTTGCGATCATTCAACCCAGGTGGCTTGGGGAAAACCCAAGGCCCAGAAGCTAGAAGAGATGAGAAGCAACTAAACAAGGCCAGACTGTAATGAAGAGATGTGGGATGTGGGGCCCAGATGCAGGCATGCAGAGCTGGCTCTCGGGTCCATAAACAACCTGCTTGGTTGTTGGAATCATTTGCTCCCCACGGAGCTCCTCAGAGCTGCACAATCCCCAGCATTTCAGAAAGTTATTGTTATTTGCTAAACATGTTTTAATCAAATGGAGACTTCAGAGGCTACTCGGTAAATCACAGACTCTCTAATCACATTAGCAAGGACTGGGCACCATCAACAAAACCCTTCGATTTATTCACTCATTCATTCATTCATTCATTCATTCATTCTCCTTTGTAGTTATTCAAGACAGAACAAATTAAGGGCATGTTCAAAAGTCAGAATTTACTCCAGCTTTGTTCTTACTTACAAAGATGCTTTGAACATTGTGTGTGTGTGTGTGAGTGTGTGTGTGTGTGTGTGTGTGTGTGTGTGTGTGTGTGTGTGTGTGTGTGTGTGATGGAATGCCTGGGGAAGACTGTTGAAAATACAGATGCCTAATTCTCTAGCCTTAGGAAGTTTCTTTTGTTTTGTTTTTTGCCTTCTCTCTGGGTAATTCTACCATACAATAAGATTTCAAAACCACTCATTAGAATAGCAGGACTTGGCATTGAGAGACATCTGACTGGCCAGCGCTGGATTCATAGGTTCATAACCACAGACACCGCCCCTCTCCCCGTGGTGCAATCTGTTTGCCTGCTCTGTGTTGTATTCATCCTCTCCTCCCTCAGTTTACCCAGAGACCCTGGTGAGTGAGGAATCCCACTCACTCTGAGCATATTTACCCATCCAGCAACTGGAGATAGGAGGAACACAGTAGAACGAGGAAACGGTATGAATAGAAGAAGTACACTTTGATGCAAAGCGTCTTTATCCAGAGAGGATCGAAATAGACATGAAATTCTCTCTGACTTCCAAAGATCCCGCTTTCATTTGTTGAGTCTAATAACAGTGTTAAACAAAAATAAAAGAGGCTGCACATTTCAAGCCAAGACAGAACCCGGCTTCAATTGATTAAATTGGATCTAGAACCAGATGTGGGCACCATGACATCTCCTCCACCTCTTTCTCTCCCTCCCCACCACCCCCTACACACGTAGCTGTGTCCTCATTAGCAGTGTGGCTAATGAGGGTGACCAAGTCTGGTTTTTCCATATCCAGTTTGGCATTGCTCCTGGTTTGCATGGATGGCTTTGTTTTCAGACAGGTCTGGTTGATACACAAAAGCAGCAGTGTGTGATGCGACTAAGTCATTTTGACCTTCCCATGACCTAAAAACAATGTCCAAGGCCAGCTCTATATTCAGAAAGGCCATGTTTTCAGAGAAGAACTGTGTCCGTTCTAAGCATAGATTAGCAATAAAGGGTTTAACTGCTTCTTCATTGGCCTGTGACCAGATGGTACCATAAAAATTAGGCTTGTTTATCTGCCTCCTAATTTTAACTCGAGACATATTTGGAATAATAAGGGAATCGTACTTACTTAAGAAACAGATAAAACCCATAAATATCCTGAAGAGCCATTGACTGTCTCTCTGTGTAAAAGCTCTGAGAGTATATTTTTTTATCTGCGTTTAAGTTCCCAGAGAATTTCCCAGAAGGCCCGTGGTGATGGAAAGCCACAGTGTTTATTATCCATCTGTCAGACAGCAGAACCTGAACAAGGGTCAGCAGGGCCAAACCTGAGCCCGAGGAACAGCAAGTGGCTTAAACCAGGGAAAGTCAAATGTCAAGAGAACCATCAAAGGGGAAATAAGACATAATGAATGGCTTGCTGCTAAGTCAAACAGCGATGTTTCAGCCTTACACAAGATTTACGAGATGGATAAACAGTGGTCCCCAAATCCAACTCACTCATATTGTTCAAGCCCTTTCATTTAGAAAGGCAGCATAATAAATATGTAAGCAGTCAACACAACCTACTACCCAAACATAATTGTTTCTGATTGATAGTTGCCTCTGGATCCCTGCAACTTGAAGACGCATTGCTTTAAATAATTATTGGTTACATATTTACATATATATATAATTTATATATATTTCTACGGCTTTCTCTTTTCAGGTAGGTTGCTGTATTATTATTGCTTCCAATCATTTCAATTTTTGTACAAAATATTGTAGCATAGGTAAGCCAGAACCCATTATATTACTCTTCTAAGCTTAAACCTTTGGTTGTTTTGTTAGTATAATAATGTAAGGATACCATGCTCCTGGAACAAGCTATTTGCAACATACTCTTAGCTATAATATTTGAAGGATTAATGGTTATAAGCTCCTCTAAGAGTCTTCATACAGTGCCATATTAATAGCCAGAAGGTTTGTTCCCACCTAAAACACTACTTTGAATAAGGAACCAATGTAATACTTTTCACAAAAATCTAGTAGCATTGAGCATAACATTTTTCCCCGCTGTTGGAGAATATACACTTTGCTTTCAGGGTGGCCTTAGCTTGGGTTCCTTCCAATAATGGTGAAAATGGAAAATGTGAGTTGCCCATTCAGTCTACTTAGTGTCTGTGTATCCATCCATCCACCCATCCATCCACCCATCCATCCATGTACCATGTCTATCCATTGTCTTTTTATCTATTTTTGATCTTATGTATATCTATCGATCCCACTTATATACACACACACACATATATATATATATTTACCAATCTATGTATCCATCCATGTATCCATCCATCCATGTCTATATGTCATCCATTGATCCATTTATATATCTATCTACTTATCTCCCTAAATTCTAATGCACATTTGATATATGTTAATAGCTTATTAAAACTATGTTTGCAATAGTTCATGCTTTAAAAGTGATCCGTACAGCAGCACACAGTGGGAGTTGACAGCAAGGAATGGGATTCAAGCATGCATAAGAACGAATCTTTACTAGCTTTGTGACCTTGGCGAATCCATACTTCTTTTTTGCTTGTATGGGCTTTGAACGCAGGGTCTCATACGCTTCATAGGGTGATGCTCTACCACTTGACTCACTCCTCCAGCCAGGCCTTTTTGTTTTTGCTAGTTAATTGGAGATAAAGTCTAGAGGACTTTTCTGTCTGGCTTCAAATGATTGTCCTCTAGATCTCAGCCTCCAGCACCAGCCACCAGTGCCCACTTTGTCACTAAGAGAGAATTATTGTCAATCAAATTAGAAATACTCAAGTACAGATGAAAACAATTAAAGATCTCCTTACATCGAGATTTATTTTCATCCATATATATATGTATATATATATATTTAAATATCATGATATTTCATTTCTTTTATCACCAAATTCCTTCAGATGACGGCCACTCCGCCAGTCCTTTCTTTGCGGGGCTCTGTTTTGTGAGAGCCAGATGCGTGGTCACACGCTCTGTGCCAAGAACAGCTGCCTTTGTGCCACCAAGACAGAGCACTGGTGACAGAAACCACACCGTCACAGAGCCGAGCCCATTTACTAATTGGCACTTTGCAAGGGAAAAGGTTTCTGACCTCTGGTTTTAAATGATAAAAGTAAAGCAAACCCTTTTGAAATAATTCCAACAATATTGGAGGGTTTAAGCAAACAGAGCTCATACCTCTTTATCCTTGAAGGCTTTTTCTCTCTTTGTAAAGACATCTCGCATTTTCAAAAGAGAATAAAAAAACGTGTTTTTATCCTCTCTTGGAAAGTCTCTTTCCTTCTACTTTATTATCCCCTCTTAGCTCCCCCAAAAAAGGATACCTTGCGCTCTGCTGAGACAGGCACTGACTCTTTCTTCCTTTTCTGTCTTCGGTGAGCTTCGACGTGCATTCATTATATCACACACACCAGGGCCATGTTAATTTTGTATACCCTGGTAACTACCTCTAGCATTAATATGCAGAATATGACCCCAGATGCCCTGCTCCCGGGTTTCTGGTCAGCCAATATTCCTCTCCAAAGTTACTTCCATTGTCATCCAACACCATGTCTGTACAATGGCTCTCCTTCTCTTGCTCATCAAACAAACAGTGGAATCATAAAGTATATTTAGCTGTGTCCTTTTTGACATTCCTATGTATTACTGCATGCTGCACTTTTCATTGCTGTGTGATATACCATTGTGCAAACATGCTATCTGCACTTATTCATCTCGCCACTACGGGAACTTTTTTTTTTTTGCCAGTCTTGGGGCTTGAACTTAGGGCCTGGGCACTGTCCTTGGACTCTCCCAAGGCTAGAGCTCTGCCACATGAGCCACAGCACCAGTTCTGGCTTTTTCTGTGTATGTGGTACCTAGGAATGGAACCCAGGGCTTCTTGCATGCTAGGCAGGCACTCCACCACTAGGTTATACTCCTGGCCCCCAAAATGTATTCTTTTCATTGGTTGTAGGGCTTGAACTCTCAGCCTGGATGCTGCCCCTGAGCTGTTCAGCTTAAGGCTACTGTTCCACCACTTGAGCCACAGTGCCACTTCCTGATTTGTTTTGGAGCTAGGGTCTCAGTGCCTTTGATTGCTGACCTCAAACCCATGATTGTCCTAGCTCGGCTTCCCCAGAAGCTGGTATTCTAGATATGCACTGCCACACCCAGCTTTTCATTTACGTTGAAAATTCTTGTACTTATTTGTTATTGTTGTTGACCTAAGCACTTACTTGCTTGGAAACTTACCTAGAGGTGAAGTTGATGGATAACAGAGGTACCTAGCATTAGTACCCAAACTCCAACTAATTTCAAGATGCTGGTGGGAATATAAAGCTGTACCCTGCAGCTGTCCCCTTTCTACCTAGAGAAGACAGGTAAAGCCAGTGTGGTAGAGCATGGTGCTATGATCAGTCAGTAGAGGTCCAGATTCCTTTACAGCTTCGATATTGGCTTGACCTTAGATAGCCATTTAAGAGGATGGGGCCAGAGGATGGAGCTGGAGTCAGAGCCTAGGAATCACCCCCCCCCCTCTCTCTCATCCTGGGGCATGGCTCAAGGCCTCATGTCTGCCCTGTAAGCACTCTACCACCTGAGCCATTCCTCCAGCCGGAATCCAGTGATTTCTTTATCCCCCAGTTCTACCACTCATCTTCTGCCGGGGTCTCACCCCATCTGATGCTTCCGATGCAGAATGAAAGGCAGAGCCTCCATCAGCAGGAGCCAAGAGCTTGTCTAAGTCACTTAACTTCTCAAGCAGCGACTCCTTTATTCACACCACTCCCAGCACGCACCATAGAAAAACAGCGTAGTCTTCCTTCTGCTTTAGTTATGAATGGCTCAAAGAATCAATTGCTCTCCTTCTGTCTCTGTCTGTTCCCTCCTCTTCTCTCCTTCCCCTTTCCTCTCCTTCCCTCCTTCTCCCCTCCCCTCTCCCCTCCTCCCTTCCCCTCTTTTCTCCTCTCCTTTAGTCTCCTCTCCTCTCCAGTGCCAAATTGTCCAAAGATGTGATCCATTTTGCTCATGGATTTTATAGGCTCATGAGGTTTGTTTGTTTTTTGTCAACACTTCAATAAGAAAGGAATGAAAAGCAGTGAGGTCATTTTCTGCTGGGGGAAAGGAGATATTTCTTGGCACGGGCTATGGATTATTGCTATCTTTCCCTCCTCGAACATCTATAATCTTTTAAAACACTGGGACCCCTGTGTGAATATTAAAAAGTCCTCACACCTTGACAGGATGAGTCATAGGTTTTAGAGGACAACTGATAGAAAGTGTGCAGTGTCAAAAAAAAAAAAAGTTTCTGCAGGCCCAGGAGTTTGGCCTAGTGGTAGAGTGTTTGCCTAGCATGCACGAAGACCGGGGTTCAATTCCTTGGTACCACATACATAGAAAAAAAGCCAGAAATGGTGCTGTGGCTCAAATGGTACAGCTCTAGCCTTGAGAAAACCCAAGGACAGTGCTCAGGCCCCTGAGTTAAGGGCCCAGGATTGGCAAAAAAAAAAGAGTTCCTACAAATTCATTTATGCACCAAACATATATGCCTTTTAGGTGGTATCAGCTAAACGGTCTCTGTCTGGGTGAGGCCAGTTGGCCAAGTGGATTCCAGAAACATCTGCCATACCTGGGGTGTCTGTAGTTCCTGTGATTTCTCTAGTCTGGTCTCAGAGAATCATTTGTCTCCATACCACCCTCCAATGGAACGTGTTCAGCTGTGTACATTATTACATGTTGGTAGTCCTCAAATCCCTCTCTTCTTTCTCCTTTCTTTTCTCTAAGAGATCTAAACTGGGGACTTCCGTGTACCCAAAGCCCCAGCTATAAAACTGATGTGGCAGGTACCCAGGCATGTGCACCCACAGCTGTAGGCACTGCAGTGGTTCAGATCAGGCTCCATCCCCAGAGCAGAAAAGCCTCGTTTGCAAGGCGTTGGTTGAAGCTTTTATGCCAAAGACAGCTTGTCTCTGCCTCTAACTGGATACATTTTATCCTAGTCCTACTTTTATTTTAGTTTTGTGACTTCTCAGCATTATGCAGAAATGGAATATTCTGACATTTAAATAAGGAATTTTCCAAATTCAGTCTACTCGTGTCTAGAATCTGTACTATTCTCCATCTCTACCACCAGCAGACGTATTTCTGTCTCTTCAGCAAATAGTCCAGTGATGCTCTGAGATCATGGGAGCAAAGTTCCCTGGCCCCAAAATATTATTCCCACACTCACAGTCACGTCAGTTTTATGCTTCTCTTGTTAGCTCAATGAGTTGACTCTGGTTTTCAGTTTGAGCTAAATCCTTCTCTCCTAATTCTTCCTTCCTTCCTTCCTTCCCTCCTTCCTTCCTTCCTTCCTTCCTTCCTTCCTTCCTTCCTTCCTTCCTTCTTTCTTTCTTTCTTTCCTTTCTTTTTTCTTCCTTCCTTTCTTCCTTTATCTCTCTCCATTCCTCTCTCCCTTCATCCCTTTATTTTCATCTTTCGTTCCTCTCTCTCTCTCTCTCTCTCTCTCTCTCTCTCTCTCTCTCTCTCTCTCTCTCTCCTCTCTCTCTCTCTCCTTTCTTTTTTATTTTCTGATTGTTGAGACAGGATCTCCTCATGTAGTCCAGGTTGATCCTAACTCTCACTTCTCCTGCCTCGGCTTCTATGATTACAGGTGTAGAGTTAGCACAGGAAGCAAGACATACATTTTCTCATCCCTCCATCTAGAGAGGTGGGTCTGGCCCACGTGAGTCCAGAGAGCACAGTAAAGAAGTATAGTTACCAGGATAGTCCAGATGACCCTTCTCTGTTCCAAGGCCACAGAGTCCATCACCTCCTCTGACCAGAAGCTTCTTGTTAGGTGCAGTGCCACTGGCGAGGGAGAAAATGTGCCCTTAGTCATGCCATTATCACTCCTAGGACTGTACCTTCATCTTTGAGTCTGTTCTTGTTGAATCTGTGCCCTAGATTTTTTCTTCTTCTTCACAAAGAAAATCATTGCTTTGCCATTTCCAATTCCAACTGGGCTTCAGAGCAGCCTAAAGTGCCCAGCTTCTGGACAAGACATGAAACAGAATGGAAATGGGGTCGCTCCCCTTTTGTTTGCTCTCAGGAAACCCCCAGGGGATCAGCAGCAACCCCACTCTGACGTGGCTGGCTGTGGATGGAAGGCTGCTCCCTCTGGGAACCCCGCCCCCTCCCCACCCACCTCCAAGGCTGAGGGCTGGGACTGCAACATGCTCACCCCGAGAGTCAGCCTGGATTCCTGGGTTCCGGAAACCATTCCTGACCCCTTTTCCTGGAGTCTCTCACAGTCTCTCCTCTCTGGGCCTGGCTAATCCTGTGACCCACAGTGACTAAGGAAAAGGGGGACTGCATGACCTCCTGCACTCATGTTGCACCAAGACATGGACCAGGTATTAGAGATACGAGAAGCATTAAAATAAATAAATAAATAACAACAGGCCCCTGCTCTTAATTAATGGACCTGCTCTTAATTAAGGAAGGCCTAAGAAGCAAATGCAAATGATGAGTATGCTCCAGTGTCAGGATGTCTGTGGAGGGATTTCTTCTCATGGGGCCATGATTGGAGATGCACTGAAGAATCTTGGGTCCATCAAGAAAATAGGTCAACATGTTCACTATAGCAGTGCTTCAAGGCACCCAAGTTGCTCCTTAGGGAAAAAGTTGCATAGAAGTCTATTGGGCCCTGTCTCCTGCCCTTCAGGACCCTTCTCTGGCCCCTTCTTTCTCTAAAATTCTGAATTACTCCCTAATCTCAAACCACTCCATGTTTCTCCTTGCCTCTGGCCATATGCAAATCTAACCATCTCATCATGCCATAATTACGGGCTTTCCAAGTTACTCTTCCACCAAACTCTGGCTCACAGAGGCCAAAGACTTCATGTTACGCTTCTCTTCATGGAAACACACGCAATCTTAAGGATGATTTGTTTCCCAATGAGTAAATGGGAGAAAATGGAGAAAGCACAACTACAAGAAGTCTTCAGAGAACCAAAAATCATTTGCTTTCTTAACCGGAGATGAAACAGAACATGAAACCTAGCTTCTTCAGAAACCCCTCCCCATCTCTTGTCGTGTCTTCCTTCCTTGGGCCCAGAATCAAGCAAAATGTGTGTAGAGATCTGCCTGCAAGGTTATGTGTGAGAGGCTGATTTTTTTTAAAAATACATTTCAACAAATTGTCAGGGCTGGACAAAGCCTAAAGGATATAGGTTCAAAATGGATCTCTCCAAGTTGACCTCAGGAAGAAAATGCTTGAGAAGGAAGTCTGAAGGCTAGCCACACAGCTGACTCTAAAAACTTTTCCTGAAGCAATCCCCTAGGCTCTTAGCCAGTCTTAGCCAATAGAATGAAACCTAATCTGAAAAGCAACTGCACTCTCTCTGGATTGCTAAGAATATGTCATAAGGCAAACAAGCAAGTGATGCCTCTTACTGTGGATATACCAGTCTCCAAAGCGGGTTCCCTTCTTTGGTTGTGTGTGAGTTGGAAGGGAGGGCCTGAGGGCTTCTGTAGCCCAACCCATTGCCCAGTGTTTTTGACTTTGGGCAGTAATCATACTGTCCCCAGAAATACTCACTGAGTAATTGATGTGGGACAGACACACTACACGCACAGAATCCTTTAATGTGAACAAATCTCCTGCAAGATAAAGGCTGCAGGGCTCCCATTTGGTAGATGTGAACATGGGAGTTGGGAGAAAATGAGCAGGGGCTCTTACCTCCCTGTCTCGGCAATTCTTGTCAGTAAGTGGCTGTGGTAATAGGACCAGCGATATTAAGTTGATGTGAGGTGAATTTTTAAAAAAAGTCCCGCTGCTGTGCCTGAGCCAAGTCATTTTTATGTAAGTGTGTTAAATAAAAAATGAGATACGTGAGTAGATGGACAGAAGATGGGGAGACCTGGATTCGAGTTAAATGTCAGGAGTTGGATGCAGGCAGCCTGACTCAGTGCCTGACGATCCTGCCTCCTTGTGATTTATCAGATCTTATCAGACGCGTTGATGTGCTGGTTGTACACCAGAAACATCTTTTTGTTGGTGTTTGCTGGACGTAACAAATGGAATCTTCGTGCATTCCTGGTCTTGCAAATGCTAAACCCCCATCGCTTGTGCCTTGTGGAAGTGAGTGGATGGATGGTGTAAGAAAGCCACTCACTTCTGGGGGACCCTGCCTTCTGTATGATCAACGTGTGCGTCCTGTAGTCTTGAGCAGTGCCACCCAAATGGCCCGTGGAGCAGTTCTGAGACACCGCGCACACACACACACACATGCATGACAGTGCCTCCCCTTTAGACCTTGTAGCTTTCCAGATCTTTGCTCTTGAAATGCCATCATGCTACCTGCCTTCCAAAGAAGCCAGCATCAGGAAGGAAAAGCGCTCTGAGTCCTGAATTCCCCATCTTCCTTTGGATGGCACAGAGCCCCGAAGTTGGCAGGGGGACCTGTGGCTGGCATTTATCTCCCCCTAGAAGACAGACGGGGGGGGGGGATTTTTGAAACAGGTACAACAGGTGCAGAAGAGTTCCGCAAACATTCATCAGCTCCTTGTTAGCCAAGGAGCAGAGAGAGAAGAGTAGGGTTTGGGGCCCCCTGTGGAGAGCTGTCGTCTCAGGAAGCAGTAGACAAAGCTGAAAACCCAGGGCCGCACCTGCTCAAAGACAGCATTTCATCCTTGTCTTCCCAGCAAGAGTGAGTACACATCAGACAAGTGATTTGATTGTCCCATTTTCCAGCTCTCATTCACAAGATAACTCTGACTACGGCTGTGACCTCTTTGTAAGGGACAAAACTGATAGCAGGCCAGAACCACTTCCTGGGAAAATGACGTCTAATGCCTCACTCAGACTAAAAGCATGTGTGCCTCTCAGCTTTATATTCCTGGCTACTACAGATCTCTCCTTTGCTCTGTATGTCCTTTGTTTGTAAAGCCAGAAGGAGGAGGGGGGAGGAGGAAGAGAGAGAGGAGAGCACAGAGTAAGTAGATCTTAACACTTGTGCAGTCTCACCCCCCCATTTAAGCCTGGGGATATGAGGAACAAAACAGGGCTGGCAAGTCTGAGTTCAATGTTAACTACGTGCTGTAAGCCATGAGAAATATCAAAATCATAACACACAGCTCCCAAGCTCCCTCAAGGAGATTACAATATACTTGAGTAAATTAAAAAACGAAATAAGAAAGTATTTGAACTGTAGTTCAGTACACTAGTTGAAGAGGGCCACGAGGCAGGAAATGACTGACTGTCAAATGATTGGAGCAGGCTGTAATTGGTACGGGGGAATGTGAATTTTCTCTTCTTTTGAGTCTGAGTCTAGTTTACTAAGTTGGAGAGAAAGGGGGGTGGGAGGAGAAAGAAAAAAAGAAAGAGGGCCTGGAGTTTGGCCTAGTGTTAGAGTGCTTGCCTGGCATTCACGAAGACCCAGGTTCGATTCCTTGGTACCGCATACTTAGAAAAGGTCAGAAGTGGTGCTGAGGCTCAAGTGGTAGAGCTCTAGCCTTGAGAAAAATCCAAGGACAGTGCTCAGGCCCTGAGCTTAAGCCCAGGACTGACAAAAAAAAAAAGGAAGGAAAGAAGAGGGAGGGAGGAGGGAGGGATAGAGGAAGGAAGGGAGGAAGGGAGGAAAACATGTATAGGAACAAAGGACAAATCATGATATTATACCAGGATATTTCTTTTAGCCAAACCTGGCTCTTTGTGGGAAACAATACCAAAGGAAATTTAATAAGTCATCAGGACAAGACTCTTTTTTGAGTGCTCATAACCTCCAAAGCCAGGGAGAAGCCCACAGCCGTTATATGGAAATAAATGGCCCCCGATGGCTTTGGAAGGACAGGAAGCATTTACGTAAGCCTTTGGGCATGTGGTGGGCCAGTTGGCACGTTTATGATGGTGTTGAGTGGGTAATAAGGCAATAAGAATCGAGTTTTCCGTGGCCTTTGTGACTGTGGAAGTGTTGGAGGCAGATGGAAGGAAGAGTTGAGTCAAGATATTTCTTCCACCACTGCCTGAAGTAGTGATTCACCACCATCTTCCTTGTGGGTGAAGAACTTTTTTTGGGGGGGGGGTAGAAATTTCCTGTCTTTTTTTCCCTCTCATAAAATATGTATGAGAAAAAATATACATCTCCTTCTCCCCCTTGGATGAACACAAAATCTGAGACCTTTCATGAGTCATTTTGTCTGTGAAAAGGAAGCTAGGTTCTCGATGCTAGGCGTGGAATAAAACTCTGTTTAACTTCAAAAAAAAGGGGGGGGGGAACTAGGAAAAATCTCTGTCCATCAAAGTCAGGAAAATGCAAGGCGGTTTGCCATCTGTGAGGCTCTGAGTGAGAAGTCGGAATCGGAAAGCATATAGAGGAGCTGATGTACATTGCTTAAATGATGCGGTAATCACATACATTTTATACAAAACCCAGTACAGTGAGATCCTCTGAGGTTGTGGTAGAATAAACCCAGGGATGCTTCTGCTCCCCAGTGTTCTTGGGGTGGAGGGAACTTATTATGCTTAGAGGGAGGGTATCTCTGCAGAGGATTAAGCTCAGGATGGAGAGGTAAAAATCCCCAAGGAAGTAATCCAAACCATGAGTCAGAAGACAGAGAACAGAAGAATGCGGAGCCCAAGAAATAATCTGCAAGATTATATGTTTGAAATTACTAAACATACAGAAGATTTTGAAGTCATGAAAGAGTAGGAATTACTAGTTTTTTAAAAAGAGAGACTAGGCAGAACTGTAAAAGAATAGGTTGAAATATAAAACAGATTAAAACATACAGCTAGATGTTACTAATGAAAGAATAAGTGGACTAGAATATACATCTATGGGGAAATCACACAATGATAGCCCTAAGACATAAAAGAATGCAAAATAAATATTAAAACAAGATCCATAACCTAGAGGTTAGCTTACTAATGAGACAGTCCACAATACACAAAACAAAAATCTGGTGAAAAGGGGTTCCCACAGGTCTTTAGGGAATTGTTAATTAAAGCAGTCAGTGCAGCACTCCTATTAAAGTGCCAAAAAAACCCCAAGCACTTAGAGCACAGAGCATAGTAAGGGAAGATGGCAAAGTTACCAGAACTGGTTCACAGTTGGGTAGAATGCACAACCACATTGGAATAGTTTGGTAGTTTCCCATATAGCCGTGTAAACATTTGATCCTGAGATAATATTTCCAGGCATTTACCTAAATGGGGCGACAGTACAGTTCAGGAGAAGGAAGAGTCATGCTTTTCTTAGCCAGGCCAATCTGGCTTACGATCCTCTTATTTTATGCCTCCAGAGTAGCTGGGAAGGCAGGTATGAACCACCACACCCCACTTTTAAGTGAAGATGGGGTAGTTCTACCTTTGTACTGGAGATGGCTTTAGACCATCTACTTCTCACCTCCCAAATAGCTGAGATTACAGAAGTGAGCCACGGTGCATGGCCAGATGAAGATAATTTTTAAAGGCCAAATCATAGTTTAAGTGCCATAGCTTTGTGATTGAAAGCAGTTGGTGTAATGGCTTGACTTTTAGGTCAAAGAACTTCCTCCTAAATAGAGGCCAGATAAAAATGAACACAAAAGCGCGACAACTCAGCAGTGTCACACACACACACACCTGCATTTTCCCAATGAGAAACTCACCTGCTTTAAAAATCACCAACACAGTGAGAGATGTTTAACTTTCCAGGGAACATTTAGAGCAAAAGATGTCTTTTTTTTTCCCCAATTAAAATGTTGTACCTTAAGTCTGCTGTTTCGCAGATGACTTTTTGACGTCATTCTGGTTTGTCTATCATGTGCCAGCATGACGCTAGGTATTTCCTAAATAAAGAGCATCGAAATTTTTACGTATGACAACGTACTGTGAACCAGGCACTTTAGGGAGTTGATACATATAGATTGAATCTCAGAACACTTTAGTTCGCTGGGCACTGGGGCACAGACCTGTAATCACAGCCACTCGGGAGGCTGAGATGAGAGGACAGGACGACCAAATAAGCTCAGGCAGGAAAGTCCATGAGATTCTTCTCTCCAGTGAACCCCTAATAAAGCCAGAAGTGCAGCTGTGGCTCAAATGGTAGATCACTAGCCTTGAATAAAAAACTACTCATGGACAGAACCTAGGCCCTGAATTTTAAGCTCCAAGATTGGCAACTCACACACACACACACACACACACACACACACACACACACGCACGCACGCACGCACACACGCACGCACACACACGCACGCACATGCCTGTCTCAACCCAGCCGTATCCCTTGCAGCCCCAAGCCCTCACTGCCTGTGGCTGTTGTGCTCTGTCCAGGTGAGATGGAGGAGCTGGAGACGCTGTGGCTCACAGGAATCTGCCACAACGAGAAGAACGAGGTGATGAGCAGCCAGCTGGATATCGACAATATGGCAGGCGTGTTCTACATGCTGGCGGCAGCCATGGCTCTGAGCCTCATCACCTTCATCTGGGAACACCTCTTCTACTGGAAGCTGCGTTTCTGCTTCACGGGCGTGTGCTCCGACCGCCCGGGACTGCTCTTCTCCATCAGCAGGGTCAGTACTCCCCAAAGCGCACAGGGATGCCAGCGAGCCAGGCATTCACACCTGTCTCTGAGGTCCGGACCTCTGTGTCTCTCTGTTTCTGTCTCCTCTGTCTCTCCCTGTCCCCCCTCTCGCTCCCCTTCCACTTTCCCAGAGCTTCCCTAAAGGGTCTCTAGACTTTGTGCATTCATAAGCAAGGGTTTGCAAACCCCAAAAGACTGCAAAAGCAAGAAAGGTGATTGGAACGGATGCCATAGGCAAGGGGCATGAGAAAAGTTGCACAAGTGAAATGAAACATGGGCAGTCCATCCTGGGAACTACCTGGGGTCACACAGAGAGGAAGGATCTGGATCCACATGGAGCTGTGTAAGCCAAAGCAACAAACATCAAACTCAAGGGAGAAAGACAATTTGATACACTTCATACTACTGATATGTTGAACTAGACAGATCAGTAGACAGATAGATATGCATATGACATATAACACGTGTGCATGAAACAGAATATCATCACTTAGCCTGTATGAGGGCACACGTGTACCCATGCTTCTTACATCTTTCAATCTACCTATCCATACATTTACCCATTCCCTAACTATCCATTCAACACTCTAGCACCTATCCATCCATCTACCTGCTTGTCTTCTGTCTCTGTATCCATCCATCCAACTATCCAGCCAGCCAGCCAGCCAGGTATGTACTTACTACCTATCTATATCCACCTGTACTCTATTTACCATCTACCCATTTGCCTACCTGCTGTCTATTCTTCCGTCCATCCATCCAGCCAGCCAGCCAGCCATTTACCTATTTTCTATCTACCCATTTATTATATACCCACCATCTACCATTCATCCCCTATCTGTCTCTATCTGTCTTTCTGTGTATCTGTCTCTATATCTTTCCCTCACTCAATTTCTCCATCACTCCATCACTCTATCTGTCTGTCTGACTGTCTGTCTGCCTGCTTGCCTGCCTACCTATCCATCCACCCACCCATCCATTTATTCCGTTTACCCACCTTGGTGGCTTTTATTATTCACCCTGGAAGAACTCTATAAGTTAGGATTTGAAACATCTTAGTAAAAACATCTATTTTCTATGCTGATGTTTACTGGGAAAACTAAATAATCTCTTTAAAGCAAAATTGTATAATCGTAGCATTTGGTAAGTTTAAGAACTTCAGAGATTTTGAAGGTACACATAAGCTAAGCGAGGATTTATTTTTGCCATTCAATTGCACTCGAAACTTGGGTTCTGTGCAAATACATATTTCTTAATTAGCTTGATGACATCCAAACACACAGATTGCTTAAAAATAACGGCATGCATGCATATAGCTAGGTATTATGCCAACTTTAAACTAATTCTCGCAACCAATTACTGAAGGCTTTTTATATCCAAATGATTCTGAGATTATCTTGATCAAATGAACACTGTTGCCATTTACTTGTGAATTCCTCTTGTTTGGGGAAGAGGAAGCCAAGTTGGTGGGATCGTCATTATGAGAAATGAACTAAGTCCATCATCCCTTCCCAAGCTCATTGAGGGACGGGGTCGCAGGGACCCGAGCAGTGCAGGGTCATGTTCTGGTTGAGTCACACTTCTACCTCCCTGGGGAGAGAGTGAGGGCTCCAAGTTCCATGAGAGTGAGTGCGCCCGTGCCCCCCCCCAGGGAGGTACCCTCTTAAATACTGACTCTTTTTCCCCAAATCGCGTTTGCCTTTTAAAGCAAGTGCCAGCCGGATACATCCACAGCATCCTCCTTGTTGTCTGTCTGTTTGATCTCTAGTCTTTGAGACAGGCTTTCAGTATGTAGCCCAGGCTGGTCTCAAAATGGCTACAGCCCTCTCAGTTGCTGGGATTGCATGCTTGTGCCACCATGCCCAGCTAGAAAGTTGCTTTTCTATCAGCAGAACCTTGCAAGAAAGAGAAATGGCTTGTTTGTGCAGGATTGGGTCACAGGCATCGGTTAACTTCAGAGTTTAGGTTTCTTTGTATGGATGTTGATCTATGATGCTTTGACATCTACATCTCCCCCAAGGCTGCATGGAGGCTGGCTTTCCTTCACTTGGGGGGGGGGTAACGCATCTTCCTGACTGTGAGATACTTTTAACTTGCATATTTCCTCTGCAAAATATTCCCCTTCCATTTAGAAAAAAAAATACTCACTGTCACCAGCAAAACCAACCACATCGGCTGTCTCCTGAAATGTGACAAATAGGAGGCATAGCGTAGCCAGAAGCTGGGAAGTTGGGCTGGCAGCTGCCTTCCCCGTGAACTCGGAAGTGGGACGGAAGATACTTCAGGTTAACCCACAGTCGGGACCACGAGAAGACACAGACATGCAGGGATCGGGCCAAGCTGAACACAACCAAGCAAGATATGGAGACTCTGCATCTCAAGAATGGTTTGCCGGGCCAGGCTCCCCTCAAAGGAACAGAACGACTTGTCCACAGCAGTGCATCGAATTGTCAGCTCTCATTTTATGTGGCAGAATCCACTTCCTACCTAGAAGGCGTCCTGTTTCCACAGCCCACGTACTCTAGCTGGACTAGATGAATAATAGAACAGGTCGGGGGGGGGCGGGGAAGAGAAAGAGAATTGTGCAGGAAAGAAAGAAACTCTAGCCTCGTGATTGATCGGGCTCCTCGGGTAGAGTTTGAGCTGTTCACCTAACCCACAGACCAGTGTGGCTTTCCAGAACAAACCTTCAGCATAAAAGAGTAGCATCTAAGTCTTGTCCCTCTGACAAAGCAGTCATTGTGTGCTTCTGTTGGTGTGAGAGGAGAAAGGGCAGCCCCGGGGGTCACCTGACAGCCCCCCCCACAGGTGATGGAGGGCCGACTTGTGAATGGTTTGTTCTTGTCCTTGAGCCCATCTGAGTGGGGTGCAGGACTCCAAGTTTACAGCTGGGGAAATCAAGGCTGATCAGCAGAGCCTAAGCCAGTCGCATGAAACCCACACCGAGAGGGCTCTGGGTCTGTGGAACCCACAGCGCCCCAAAGAGGAGTCGGTGCAAGTGACAATTGTCGCCACCAGCACTGGGGTCCAAGCAAGTCCTTCACTTGGCCTCCCCTTTTTGATCACAAGTGGCAGATGTACACTTGAGAACAGCCTTAGCCCCGGAGCCCCACAGATGTGAGAGGGCGCCCATGCCTGTGTGCCAATTCCCAGCGCAGCCTGCCTGCTCCCTGCTGCAGGAAACCAGGGCAGTAAATCATCAGACTGCCGAGAGGAACTAGCTAGAACAAAACACGTACAGCGTTAGAAAAACAACTATAACTACCAACAAAAAGAGAAGGCCTCAGGGCCGGGAGTTTGGCCTAGTGGTAGAGTGCTTGCCTAGCATGCACGAAGACCCGGGTTGATTCCTCGGTACCACATACATAGGAAAAAGCCGGAAGTGGTGCTGAGGCTCAAGTAGTAGAGATCTAGCCTTGAGAAAGTCCAAGGACAGTGCTCAGACCCTGAACTCAAGCCCAGGACTGGCAAAAAAAAAAGAGAGAGAGAAGGCCTCAACTTTGGCTGATTCTGACACACAGGCCGGAAAGACTGACCCACAGTGAGTTCCTGGAGGTCAATGAGATTGTTCTGTCACTGAGTTGGGTGGGGAAGGCATGGGTACCTGATGCACTGGGTTAAGAGACACTGTGCCATGTGTAAAGCTTGGCACGTGTGTGCAGTTTCCACATCCAAGGTGCCTGGAAGCCAGGAGAAGAGGAGCTAGCCAAGGGCCTGTGGCAGGATGAACAGGCCAGCCACTCAGGACGCCAAACAGGAGATGGAAGGAGCCAAGGGTGCAGGAAGGAAGACAGGAACAGGTATGATTCTGGTGCGTGGTGAGCCTCTGGGAGCCTTGGCCACGAGGCCTGGATCCCCGAGGGATGGAAGAAAGGGATGCTCTACCTCGAAGCTGTTGACTCAACACCTCGTTATGATTCCAAGAAGGCCGCACGTGCAGAACTCCAAGAG
Source organism: Megascapheus bottae (assembly GCF_031878675.1). NCBI lineage: Eukaryota > Metazoa > Chordata > Mammalia > Rodentia > Geomyidae > Megascapheus > Megascapheus bottae. The sequence continues at coordinate 2,655,609 of NC_143544.1, forward strand.
AAATATGGTCGTGCAAATGAGCAGAGACTGTCACGGTTCCATGAGCATTCCGTCCGTTAAGCACAGGCCTGCCCCGGGGACCTGTGCGGCTGTCCCCGATCAGAATGTGCAGTTAATCACACACACACACACTCCCATCGTTAAAGCCCATGTCGTTGGCGGTAACCGCCCAGTTTGCCTAATAGATCCCTTCTTGAGCTGGCAATCTTGAGAAGACCAGGTCAGATGATAGACATATAATCCACTCGCTGGTGTTCCATGGGACCTCCGGGACCCGGGGCAGGGGTGGGGAGCCTCAGGTCCAGAGGGGATGCCTGTGTCTAGCATGAATCAAGAGCCATTCCCTTGATAAGAGCTATGTGAAGTCCAAGATTTTCCTTAAGAAAGGTGAGGAAAATAAGGCAACTTCGAGATGGGGTTGGTCATATTGCAGCCACCGAGGGTTCCTTCTCATCCTGCAGTGCCTTTGATGTACTTCCAGGAAAATCACCACACCACTGCTCGGTCTCAGGCTAGTAACATCCCCACATGAGGGTAAGGATGGTCTCCCAGCTCTGTGTCTCTCCTGAGTGCCCTCATGGACTTTGTGCCTCTTTTTAGACAAATCAAGGTAGAGGCTTTTTGGTGGGCCTGCGTGGCCCCCTTATCTTCAGTATACAGGCAGCGGTGATTCCTGAAATGCATCAATCCCAGGTGATCCTTTCATGCCGGTTGGGTTTCTCCATCGCCAACACTGGTGTCCACGCTCTGGGGGAAGCTGGGTGTGTTGGATGAGTAAGGTAGATATCTTCACGAGTCAGCTCCAGGCAATGAGACAACCCTGACCTGTTGGCATTCTGTTGATCTCAGCGGGACTCTGTTTCCCCATGGCTCCTGCCGGAAGTCTGAGTCTCCCCTTCCCAGGGCATGGTTTTCCGAGAGTAGTTGACGTTCTGTGCTCTTCCCTCACAGGGCATCTACAGCTGCATCCACGGCGTGCACATCGAGGAGAAGAAGAAGTCTCCTGACTTCAACCTGACGGGATCCCAGAGCAACATGCTCAAGCTCCTTCGCTCCGCCAAAAACATCTCCAACATGAACTCCTCAAGGGTGGACTCCCCCAAAAGAACGGCCGACTACATCCAGAGGGGGTCCCTCATTGTCGACATGGTGTCAGACAAGGGGAACCTGATATACGCAGACAACAGATCCTTTCAGGGGAAGGACAGCATTTTTGGGGACAACATGAACGAACTCCAGACGTTTGTGGCCAACAGGCACAAAGACAACCTCAACAACTACGTGTTCCAGGGACAGCACCCCCTGACGCTCAACGAGTCCAACCCCAACACGGTGGAGGTGGCCGTGAGCACAGAGTCCAAGGGCACCTCCAGACCCCGGCAGCTCTGGAAGAAATCCATGGAGTCTCTGCGCCAGGATTCTCTGAACCAGAACCCGGTCTCCCAGAGGGACGAGGCGACCGTGGAAAACAGGACCCACTCCCTAAAGAGCCCCAGGTACCTCCCGGAAGAGGTGGCGCACTCCGACATCTCAGAAGCATCGAGCCGGGCCACGTGTCACCGGGAGCCGGACAACAAGAACCACAAAACCAAGGACAACTTCAAAAGGTCCATGGCCCCCAAGTACCCCAAGGACTGTAGCGAGGTGGAACGCAGCTACCTGAAAACCAAAGCCAGCTCCCCCAGGGACAAGATCTACACCATCGATGGAGAGAAGGAGCCCCCTTTCCAACTGGAGCCCCCCCAGTTCGTGGAAAGCTTAGCCGTCCCCGACACCTACCAGGATCACAACGATAGTTTCCGCAAGGGCGATTCCACCCTGCACAGGAACCCCCTACACCCCGAGGACGGCCTCCCCAACAATGACCAGTACAAGCTCTATGCCAAGCACCATTTCACCCTGAAAGACAAGGGGTCCCCCCACAGCGAGGGCAGCGACCGCTACCGGCAGACCTCCACGCACTGCCGCAGCTGCCTCTCCAACCTGCCCACCTACTCGGGCCACTTCACCATGCGCTCCCCGTTCAAGTGTGACGCCTGCCTCCGCATGGGGAACCTGTACGACATCGACGAGGACCAGATGCTGCAAGAGACCGGGGAACCGGCCCCCCAGGATGAGGCCTGTCGGCAGGACTGGGCACACAACAACACCCTGCAGCTCCAGAAGAACAAGCTGAGGATGAGTCGACAGCACTCGTACGACAACATCCTGGACAAACCCAGGGAGATAGACCTGAGCAAGCCTTCCAGGAGCATCAGTCTCAAAGACAGGGAACGGCTGCTGGAAGGCAACTTGTACGGGAGCCTGTTCAGCGTCCCCTCAAGCAAACTCTTGGGGAACAAGAGCTCCCTTTTCCCCCAAGGTCTGGAGGACAGCAAGAGGAGCAAGTCTCTCTTGCCGGACCACACGTCCGACAACCCTTTCCTGCACTCGTACGGGGACGACCAGCGCTTGGTGATAGGGAGATGCCCATCCGACCCCTACAAACACTCCCTGCCATCTCAGGCGCTGACTGACAGCTACCTGCGGTCATCCCTGAGGTCGACCGCGTCCTATTGTTCCAGGGACAGCCGGGGACCCAGTGACGTGTACATTTCCGAGCATGTTATGCCTTATGCTGCAAATAAGAATAATATGTACTCTACCCCCAGGGTTTTAAATTCCTGCAGCAATAGACGCGTGTACAAGAAAATGCCTAGTATCGAGTCTGACGTTTAGAAGCTTCCATTAATGTTTTTCTCTCTAGGGAAACATAGAATGGTCAGTGTTGTGGAGGGTAAACGTTGGATGCCCAATTGTGCCCTGCTAGGAGACATGGGGGCTTAGGGAGGGTTTTCTGTTGTTGTTGTTATTATTGTTATTGTTATTGTTTTATTGATTTATTTTCGTTGGCTCTTTTTGCACATGGCTTCATGCCATAATCTTTCACTCAAGGAACCTTTTGAGGTGTGTGCTGAGCATGGCTGATAACAGGATAGGTGAGTCCTTAACCAAATATTTAAAAAAAAAAAAGATTAAAAAAACTAAATAAATATAGGCAAGTCTCTCAGACATGCCCGCTTAGGTATGTTGGCAATAATGATGCATCGGTTGCTGGTGATGATGCTATGATTTTGCTACAGTCCAAATCTCATGGGATCTAGTCCACCGTGTAATTTCCTCATCCGAAATGCTCATGGGTTTTTTTCTCTAATACAGAATAAGCAATACGGTATGCATGTTATCCTGACACAGACAATAAGAATGACGAATGCATCTGCACCGTAGTGAGACTTGACACGTGCAAGGGGTTAGGATGTGTGGCTTGTGACCATTCTCAGCTTCCTTGTGATGCCTTCTGTCCCCATCCAGGCCCAAACCCAAGAACTCCAGGCTTCCCCATGCCCCGTCTCTTCCCCCCCCCCACAAAGAAGAGAAACTCAGTGTGTACGTGGAACTTTTCTAATGTGCATTATAGTCCTTTTCCAAGGACACATCTGGGACAAAAAAAAAAGCCAGAGGGACTCTCAGAAAGAGAGCTACAAGAACCTTTTTGGATGTCGATGTGTGTATCCACACACGGTCTCGCTCGGAGCTTCATAACCTCACACGTCCGTGTCTCTGCTCTCTCGAGTGTGGAATCTTCTGTGTGTGACACAGTGGCCATTGTAGTTTATCCTGAAGACTCCCGTGTACGTAAGTTTTGCATTTCCTCACTCTTGGTGATGACTCAGGGTTGTATAGTATCTGTTCCCCCCTCCCCTGCCCCTGTCCCTCCCAGAGTAACCCTAACTTGTCCTGTCCCAGACAGCCACGGTGGTGTCTAATTAGCTATGTGTCGCTGTTACCGGAGCTGTTAAAGTGGTGACACGTGCCAGCCGCCATATGTGTACTGTGAGCTGTAAAGAAAGTACCCGGCCATCTGGCTGCCCAAGGCTAGTGTGGTTTCAGGTTTTCACTTTGAGAATGTCACAAAACTCTCTCCGGAACTCGTTTCTCCTCCCCCCCCCCCAAAAAAAAAACCTTCCTTGAATCAAAAGCCTTCGAACACTGAGACACTCATGCATCTCCCCCGAGCACTCTCCACACTGTGGATAAACTGAGCGAGACAAGTCATTTCTCTCTCCTGCAATAGTGTCTCTCTCCATGGGAGCCAAACGGCTTCGTCGGCACCAGCAGAGACGGATGTTAAATTCCTCCATTGCATTTGTCATTTCTGTCATCTGCATCATCCTATCCTTCTTCTAGTCAAACCTGTGCACAGAGGAATGAATGGCACCCATTATCTTCTTTTCAAAGAAGACTTGGAGACAGAGGGAATATGTATGCAGTTGAGATTGCTTAGCCTGCTAGATCATAAGATGACAACCTCCCGCCCCAATGTAGTTGTTCCTTCTGTAACTATCAGAGCAGGATTTCCTAATTTACAGGTTGCACTGTGGAAAGGCAATAGGCGATATTAAACACATTCTACTCTGTTAACCGCTATGGCCTAAGCGTAGGAATAGCTGCCAAGCAGCGGGCCTAATTGGCAGCGGTGTTTGCAGAGCACTGGGGTCTGTTTGGTGGTATACAGCAGAAACCAAGATCCCATGGATTTGCCTAGTTTCTTGGTTTCTTGCTGAATTAAGGAAAGAAAGCACGAAGGTGGAAAATGGGTCTGTTCTCCTTTCCTCACGCCAGGGTCCATTCTGTAGGGAGAGTTTGCCTGTTGGTAGAGCTTGCTCCAATATATACATATGATGGGTGTAGTTTTAAGAAACGTGACCACCAGTGGTGGGATGGCCCGGGGAGAGGCAACGGGAGAGAGCATCTTTCTCATCTGCTCTCAAATGCAGATGGAGGCCTGAGGCTGACCCTCGCTGTTCTTGAAAATTCCATTGCATTTCTTGATTGTCTTTTTACTGTCTCAAGACCCAGCAGCGGGAGACGGGACCTGAAACAGTCACCCCAATTGGTGATCTCAAATACAAGTTGCTATGGCTGGGTCTCCTTTCCTCACCTTCTCCCTTAGTTCTCCCTTTGCATTCCAGGCCCGACACCCCCCCCCCAGTCAGTTCCCACACTGCACCCTCAGAAGACTGACATGCCAGAACACGAGATGAATTAAACTTAATGCCACATGTTCTTCAGAGATCGCGCAGGTGCACTGAGACCGACTCCATGCATTCAAAGCCATCTCCTAAAAAGAGGCCTGAATCAGAGAACGCTGGCTTTTGGAAAATAGTGTAGTGGAGAAAAACACACCTCAAGAGTGTTTCATTTAAAAATAAATGGAGCAATTGGAAATTAGGTGCTATGTGACAGCCTACTCTCAGTCCTCCTCGAGCATGTTATGATTTAAATGATCAGACGGGCCGTGTCCCAGGGAGAGATGGGGCTTAGAAGCGATTCACAGGCCATGCAGGTCAGGTAGGGATGTTCAGAGCTGATGGCAAGCTCCAGATAATCAGTTCAGTGATGCCAAGAGACCCCAGACCTCTGCGCCAACAGCAGCCCGAGTATCAGTCAGGCGGTTACACGTCCGTAATGAGATGGCATTTCTCTGCTTGGGAAGGATCCAGGTGGGAGTGCTCAGGTTTCTGTCCACAGATGGTGGTGGTCATCAGTGTAGAGAATGCTTTCAGGACACGGGACTGCCCTCTGAGGACACGGGGTGTTCTGCAACACTGTCTCCATCAGCCTTCGCCCTGTGTGTGCTCTGCTAGTGGCCAAGTTCCAAGCAGGAAATGAGCCCCCCTCCCCTTCTAGACCTTTCTGCCTGTGAGTGGGATTAGAACCTCACAACCCCTGACTATTTTGTCCTTCTAGTCATTGCCATGACCATTTCATAGTCACGCCTGCATCCCACCTTCCCCAGTCTCAAACAGTGCCCGTGAAAGATTTAATGCCTACTTTTTCTTATGAAAGCATTAAAATTCATCCATTGCAACAAAGTCTGTCAAACCAATTCATGTTTATTTTCTGCAGAGAGAGAGAGAGAGAGAGAGAGAGAGAGAGAGAGAGAGAGAGAGAAATTACACCTTGTTTACAAATGAAATCATTTCATTTAAATAGGACTTTTGCCAAAGTGCTTAATTAGTCAAAAGATCCACGGCTGTCATACATTGTTTATTCTATTTGATATGTCTACCGCTGAGGTGTAGTTAATAGTCTGAATCCTTCTCAGGAAATGACAAATGCCCTCTGAATTCTTTGCAAATAGAATTGCTAATGATAAAAAGAAAAAAAAAGTTGGTGTTAATTAAATGGTGATTAAAAATTTATCTCCTTGAAACCTAAAAAAGTGCAGCTTTCATAATGGGTTGTCATATAAATAAATACCTTGCACTGAAATCCCTTGCAGTTTAAGGCCTCAATAAATACGAATCTGAGGAAACCGAGCTATCTTTCAGGGGGTCACATGTGTTTGTTATCACTGTGCACGTTCTTGATACTGTAGCTCCTGGTATGGCTGTTTGTGCATGGATTCCTGAGGAAGGATAAGGCTTATGCCCCAGAATGGAACTTGTTCAGATTCATCATGACTCTCATAGACACAGCTGGGCTTCAGGAAAGCAGAAAACAAACAACAACAACAAGAAGAAAAAGAGTTTGAGTTAGGTGAAAGCTTAATTCGTTGATTGGTATCTCGTGTGAGTTGACAGTTCTATGTAAAAGTGGTCACCCTTTCAAAAGGTGTGTTATTTCTTTTCATTGGAAACAAAATTAGGTCTTTCTGTGTACCCCCAGCTTCTTCTGGGAAGCAGAGCAGCAAGCGTGGGGTCTGGACTTGGAAAAGGTCTCTCAAGCTGCAGTGTGCCTTTTCCACCGGGTCCTTTCCCACGGTTCTGTCTCTGTCTAATGGTCTGAAGACCAGGCCAGATTGTCCCCGCCACTGAATGCACTTATCCTGTGAGTACCGAATCTACACACCTGATTTCTACCATCCAAATAAAACTGTCCAAACACGTAAAGTTTCTGTTAAAAATTAGATGGTGATGATGGTATGAACACACACACACATATATATTTTTTTTAATCTCATTTCCAAGGAGGATGGCTGAGCCTCAGTGGGTCTTCATCCCTTGCAAAGCAGAAGCTGGAGGGGGAGGGAAGTGAGTACCTCCCCATCACTTCCAGAGAAGCTGTGTGTGATTGCTGGAAGCCCATCAAAGCCATGTCCCCCTTCCTTTTCTGTACCCATCATCTCCAGGTGCCCGCCTGCCTGCCCAAGGAGGGTCGGTCGTAGAAAAGTAGAATTAGGAGAAAGAAAGAGCAAGCTTTGTGAGAAGGGAAAGGAAAACGTGGAGTTTGCCCAAGGGATGATACCCATGCAAGAGAGGCTTGGAGACACACCTGGTCCCAATTTCTGACTGGGTTCTCTTTGCCAGGATGACATTTCTTTCCTTTCTTCTCTCTGGGAAGAGAGCCAGAAAACCCTGCAGAACTGACTTGGCTTTTCTTGCCTCTGGCTCTTTGCAGAACCAACTAGGACTCCTTTCATTTGCTTTTCCTGTAAGCCCCTCTGCTCACTGACTTAGAGTCCTAGGAAAGAGGCCTTCAGTCAGGAGAGTGGCAAGGGTGGTGGTGTCAAATCCCAAACCAAAGGAAAAAACTGGGAGCCTTCGCTGAAATGCCAGGGTCCAATGGTAAGGCTGGATTGTGTCCCAACAAGGGAGAGATTAGGGGCTGCCAGGGGAATAGAAAATGCTCTCTTCCTGAAAAGAGGATACGATTTAGAATCTGATCCTCCAATGCCAGTTACGCAAAGTAACTTAGGACCCATAAAAGGCAAACACAAAGTAACAATGTAAAAAAATGATTAGAAATGGTCAGACCAAACCTTTCCAAACAAAACTCTCAGAGAAGGCTGGGTGAGATGTGGCTCAAGTGGTTGAGTGCCTGCCTGACAAGAATGAGGCCCTGAATTCAAACCCCAGTGCCAATTAATAATGTATATTTAAACCTTCAGCCTAGCTACAGAAGAAACCCAGGAATGACTAAACAGGTGAACACATTTACCCATCTACCTCTTGAGTTTTTCCAGTTTTTATTTTTGTTTTTTGTTTGTCTTTTCTTTTTTTTTCTTTTTGCACAAGCAGGCTTGGCTCTGGCTCCAGCCAATTGCCCAAATCCTGCCTGCTTTGTGATGCATGCCTCAAGAAAATTGAAAAACAAAACAAAAAAAGAGAGGGATCCTTCCAAGGGAAATAGATCATGCTGTCAAAAGACCAAAAAAAATTTTTTTTCTGAAAGCTTTTTGTTGTTGTTGTTTGCTTTTGTTTTTGACTTGTGGAAGCACTTTGGAGCATTCAGGGTAGGAATGCTTGAGGGGTAGAGAGAGCTCTTGATTGAGATCCAAGTGCCTGCTGCTGTTGCTAAGGAACAAACTGTTCCCTTAGAGAGGAAAAGGGCGAGGAGAAGGTGGAAGGAATCAAGGTGTATTCCAGAAAGGAGAGCAGATGGAGAGGCGGGGATGCTCACTGCATCCTATTCTAGGCTGTCACTGGGGTGTTCCATTCTCTGCTTATCCCAAGAACAGACCCTGTTAGCACCAGAATCTGGGAATACCAAAATCCATTTCTACTGAGTGGAGACTGTATCGTAGAAGGCGGCCCTCACCACAAACCCATTTTCCAGATAAGGAAATGCAAGTTAATGTTCTCCTCGGTTTCATCATCATCTAATTCACAAGAATCAAGAGATTCTTCAAGGGCCCCCGTTGTCCTGTGCGGAGGTCAGAATGGAGGTTAGAAAGAAATCTGTTATGTTGAGGTTCCTCCAGCTTTCTCTTCAGTGTCATCGTCTGGTTTGGGGTGTGTGATTGAGATCTCCTGAGAGAATGTCACCACATATGGTTCATGGTCCCTTGCGAGATGTAAGTACTGTGTGAATCTCCCACTCTGTACGCCTGCACTCTACTTCCATGCTTCTACTTCCTAGACACTTGGCCTCTCTACCTAGCATGTGCCTAGTTTAAACACTCCTTTCCTCCTCGCTCTTTCTTTGATCAGTTAACATCAGGGCTAAGTTCATTAGCATAGATACATAGGATGTTTTCCTGTGTGTGTGTGTATGGATGGATGTGTGAATGCACACACGCTGCCTGCGGCCCCTCTGTACGAATTCTATTTTTCAACTGATGATGTTCTTTGCACATTTGTTGTTTCCCAAGCAGAGAGAAGGCGGCTCAGGGTAGACCTTAGAGCAGACCACACAGTGATGGAGGGCTTGGATAGTCAGAACGATGCAAGGCCAGCTATCGGTGTGTTGTTTTTCATTCTTGGTCTGTTCTCTTTTCAAGTTATTTGCCTTAGAGATATTATCTCAGAGCCCAGTGTGTCAGAACAGCTGTGGAATCACAAACTCCTTGCTTACTTTATTTCATTGTCACGAAAGTGGATTGACCTGGAGCTTTCCCGCCAGATCTGCCTAGAAGTCTGAGGAGTTTATCGGGTCATATGCTCAACTGTCAAGAGCACATACCTGCCTTCTTTGTATCCTCTTCCCACCATATGCATGTATGCATGCATGCATGCATGTATGTACATCATACATGCATACGCACACACAGGTTAGGCACACTGGGCCCATTTCACAAATGAGGAAACTGAGCTGGGATCGGAAGGGAAGTCTTTCCAGAAGGCTCCAAAATAACACTTTCCTAGAAAACTCAGTCCCTGCTCCAGACACTTCTGGAGGGTCAGCAAATCTGAATAAGTGCCCTTGTCCTACTCTCTGAGAATTCCCCAAGCCATTTGTCCCTTTTCAAACTGGAGATAAATATATATATATATATATATATATATCCCTTTTAACACAGAAAGGTATTATTGTGTCATAGCTATTTGAAGATCTCTGATTAGGTCTACTGTGATAGTTGTTTAAAAATGCACTCATTCCTTAGATTAGCTTCCCAGTAAGGGTTCGGCAGGCTTCTGGCAAGAACCAACCATGTTAGCACGTATCGATCCCTCTTAGGCTCCGCATCGGTGAAATGATGAGTTTGACTTTTTCTTTTTTTGAAGTTCTAGAATATTCTTTAGTATCTGTAGCCCTGGGTCATAACCTCTTCTGGTTCATTCTGCTTCACTCATTTGGAAAGGATTTCAGATGAACCTTCAAAAGGATATTAACATAACATAGCCAATACCACAGATGCCTTTTAAATTAATAAGGTTAATTGTTTTCCAGCTAACATAAGTTTGTCTTTGGCATTTTAAATGCTTCTCATAGATCTGACACTTTGCTGTTTCAAGCTTTAAAAGGGCTCAAATCAAAGACTATTGATAACTGAGCAAAGAGTGAAAGTCTAGAAATACAAAAAAAAATGTCTGTGTTGCCATAAGAAACAATCATAGCTTTTTTGAGTTGCATGGCGGATTTTACCTTCACCATCTGAGACTTATTGAGTTATTTCTATTCTCAGCCAAGCTAATTCAAGTGAATGAACCGCTATTGACTTTTTTGAAACCTATTTTCCTTCTTTTTTTTTAAGTGTTAAGTTTATTCAGTTTATAAACCAAGCAAGCTCTGGGGCCAGGACCACCAGAAAAAAAAAATGTTTCAGTTAAGAAAGAGAAGATTCGGATGACTACATTTGGGCAAACGGAAGTGATCTTTATCAATTCTGGTGGATGGATTTTGGAAAACAAAAACATTCAGATTCCCTCCCTCTGCCCCCAGGCTTCACCAATTGTGATGCCAATTATCTATTTCTTTCCTGTGAAGACATTAGCTGAGAATAACATTCCTAAAAGATGCACACAGTCTCTTCCAGAAACAAGTGGCATGCCTGGATGTGGCTCAGATACTTTCCAGATGAGGCTCCACAACGTTGTTGGTTATGTATTTTTTCCTTTTTACCAGTTGTGTTCAACCTATGAATATTAACCATTGTTGGTTTTGTTTTGGTTTTTATTTTTTCCTTTTTACCAGTTGTGTTCAACCTATGGATATGAACCATGGTTTTGTTCCCAGCTAAAACAAAATGTTAAAGCATATACTTTCCAAGTTAATTGGAAGATTTCATCATAGTTTATATCACACTGGAATGTTTGTGTGTATGTGTTTAACGTACAGCATATATATATATATAGATATACATATATATGTTTCAGTCTGAATATTCAGAAAGAAATAGGATGGTTGGTTGGTGGCTCGAATAAGAAGATTGCAAAAAAGCCTAAATAATGACAGAAAGAAGGTAAACCATTTTCTTGTTCTCTCATGCTCTAAGACTTGCATAACACGCCCACTGGCCATTGTCCACAAAGCAAGTTGCTTAATTAAAGCAGCTTATACATAAAGGATTCACACGTGAGTCCGTTCTTAACCCTCCTGGGGGTTAAGAATGGGATTGAGCATAGGCGTAGGGGTGGCCATTCTCAGCTCCATTCAAACACTTGAACACTCACATCGGACCTGGCTTGTGCGCGCGTACGGTGGACCCCAAAGCAAGCTGTGTGCTCTGCTGAGTGTCTTCCTTTGGGCAAAGATCTGCACCCACCGACCGCAGCAGTTTATATCTGTCATGTTTTAATCTACTGCATGAGGAAGTGCTAATAACTGTATTAACTATTTCCAAGCATAGCTACAGAATTACACGTTTGCTTAACACCTTTCTGTGATAGGGGGAAGTATATACTACGACCGTCTACTTGTACTATGTCTTTTTAATTTCGTCCAGTGTGTTATCAACTGTTCTAAGGAATGGGATTTGAAATGTGTATGCAAACTGATTTGTACATAATTCCCAAGGCAACAAAAGTGCCCGATCCTATGGTGTAAAAAATGTAAATACAGGGGGAAAAAAAACTTTCATTTTTCTAATAAAGATAATTTCTGCCACTTGATAATGAAAATGAGATATGGAGTTGTGGTCTTTTGTGGTGGTGGTGGTGGTGGTGGGTGATGGTGGTGGCAGTGGTGGCTGCTATTGTAGGTGTCACATTTTTCCCATTTCCCAGTGTAGAGAGAGAGAAGGGGGGGGGGAGGTATGCAATTGGGAAGCTCCAAGGCTCAGCTTCAGGACTTCAGCTTTGTCCCTGGGTCTTTCCTGTACCCCATTTTCCTGTGAAACTCACCTTGACCTTCTCTAGGAACTCAGATGTGGCTGCCTTGTCATGCAGGCTAGATCTGTCCATGTCCTCATCCTTTCTCTCATAGGAGACTCAGGGGCTTCCAGTCCCTCAGGCTGCTCAGCCTACGGCGCTTCCTCAAGAGACTCTGTCACTGCTCCTCTCACGACATGTGAGATGATGTCTCTAGCCAAATCTCCACTGGTCATCCTTCACTTGTCTGTACCATAGCCCCCTCCCCATGCAGTCAGTCCATCTCTGCCTGCTCCATCTTTGACCTTCATTCAGGGTCTATCTCATTCTCTGCATGTAACGCAGTGCTGTGTCGGGTATGTGTTGGGTACTCCGTAAATTGTTCATGGGATGGATGGATGGATGGATGGATGGGCAAATGGATTGGATAGATAAATAGATCACAGTTGCTGGTTGGAAGTTAGAGTAGGTAGGGACGGAAGGGGGAACCTGGGAGAGAACAAGAGGTGACATTGTCCAGAAAGAAATGTACTCTTTGCCTGAATTAAGTAACTGTAACTGTAACCCTCTGTCTATCACACTTATAATAACACTTGAAATTTTTTTAAAGAAAATGGGCCAGAGGGATAGAAAAATAAATACATTACTAGATGGACATATGACTACAGATAAAAGTATAAAAGTCACAGAAGGTTGGTGGATGAAAGGGTGGCTTCAATCAGAGTAAATAATTCCTGGGCTCCAAGCTCATTTTATTTCAATCCTGGAGTATTTCTCAAATAACAAAGTACCCATATTTCCTTAAGAATAGAGCTGCATGCCCATAAATAACCATGTAGTCCAAGTGTGGGCTAAAATGTAAATTTCTCCCTCTTTAATCTTCCTCCTACTCTCTCCAACATTCCTGGTGCGATGCCAAGAGCTGCTCATAAAATATGTTCTATAGGCCAACCTCTGTGGACCCCGGATACATACAGAATTCCCAGGCACCCGACAAACTAGAAATCGAGGCCAGAAAACACATAGAAGGCCAGGCATCTGTGGCTCATGCCTGGAATCCTAGCTACTTTGGGGATTGTATACAAAGCATCACTTTGGGAAATTATTGTCCGTGGTTCATCTCGGAATCGTTAAGATGATTGGTGGCTTCCAGAAGAAGCTCTGCCAGTGGTAGCACCTGAGCTGGATTTTAGCCTTCCCAAAGTTGGGCAGGATTGAAATATTCCATTCCTATCACGGTGTTCCAACATGGCGGCTGAGCTCCTCGGCATGCTGGTACGAAATAGCAGCTCCTCTCATCTGAGATCAGTGCTCTCCTTCCATATTAACAAGGCAGACCCTCTTCCCTGAGACTGAGGAGGGCCTGAGCCCCATCAGGAGCTCATCCTTCCAGTCTGACCTAACAAGACAGAATGTGGACACTAGTGAGGAAGGGTCTTCCCTGGGGCAGTTCCTTTGGGATCGTAATGAAAGCATGTACTGAACACATTGTTCACACAGACTGGCTTCCCATCCATTAAAAAAATTGATCAGGGCTGGGAGTTTGGCCTAGTGGTTAAAGTGCTTGCCTAGCATGCAAAAAGACCCGGGTTCGATTCCTTGGTACCACATACATAGAAAAAAGCCAGAAGTGGTGCTGAGGCTCAAGTGGTAGAGCTCTAGCCTTGAGAAAGTCCAAGGACAGTGCTCAGACCCTGAGCTCAAGCCCAAGACTGGCAAAAAAAAATTGATCAGGGAAATTTCACCAGACATCAGGACATGCTGATGAATCGTGAAGGACAGGTGAGCCGCAGTCCAGGTGAGGGTGGAGAAGCAGACATTGTGGGCTTCAAGGAGGTGAGGTGGATAGTGACGCTCAAAATCTCTCCAGGTTCAGGAAGCATTGAACTCCCAAAGAAACCATGGCCTCAAAGAGAGAGGGGGGGGTCATGGAATGAGTCGAGGCTGCCTGCTATCCTGGAACTGCTTGGTTGTATTTCTTCCTGGTTGAGATTTCAGGGAGCGATCTCTTCTCTTTATAGATGGGGAAATGAAGGCCGGTTAACAGTATATGTCACTAAAACAAAATGCTTAGCAATCAAGACGTGAAGACTTTATGACTGAACCTGAAAGAAGTACAGAAAGTCACCATATCCACAGCACCTACTACGTGCTATGTCCCCACTGTGTCATGTTCTGGGTGGGGAGTGCCTACCACCCACACTGTTATTAAATGCTTCTCCATTATAGGAAAGCACAGACCAAATTCCCACATCTGGTACACTACATTCCCACATGCTCCACAGGTGTGTACCACGGGGCCCGGAGACCAATGGTGTCATACACTAATGTCATCGTGAACACGAAAACCTCCCTTCAATCCCAAAATGATGAAATCTACAACATCTGGAGGAATGTTAACACCAGGAGAAGACATGACGGTCATGCTCGTGTGTCATTCTGTGTAGAAAATGACCTTGCCAGGCAATACAAATGATTCCCTTTGCTTACTCACTTCCGTTTAGGAAAGACAGACAGACAGACCCCGAGACAAGAGTAAATTGATACAGAAGCCATCACTGGAGAGATACATATCCAAAATTCGTACTGAGCTGTATCTTCTCTAAGGAACAGGACTAATGTGGCCCTTTCTATCATCCTTTGTTTTCCAAACCTCATTCCCACCCCCCAACCCAGCCATTTCTTCAGAGGAGCTCAAGATTGGCTATTTCCAACACATTTTCCATTAACTGAAGTGGCACTAAATACTGTCACTGCTATGAAACTAATCGGCAATTTGTGGGATGCCTTTGCAGCCATGTCGCTCCATTCGGGGACATAATTATTTCCTAATGAGGAAGCGATTTATACCTGGGACTTGGGACATTGGCTTCTTCTGCCAGAGATGTGGTTCTGTGGAAATGCTTCAGTTCTTTTCTTTTCCCTCAAGATTCTGCAGGCTGGAGCCAAATGAACAGACAGTGAGCAAACTTAATTAACAGATAGTTCAGGTCCTGGGAGAGGAAAGAGATCTCATATGTCAGTCAAAATTGCAAGAAGGCCAATGGTAAGACACCCTCACCCCTCAAAAGATGTCTCTCTTGTGAGACCCTGCAAGTCTTTTACTAGAAATGGAGTAATTGGGGTCATTTATCTTCTTTTCTGAGAGTTCTGATAAAATTGGTAAAAAGTTTGTTACATTAACCCCTCCTTGTAAAGGAGCCTTACAAAACCCCTCCGAGTACCTCGTGGCAGCAAAGATGATAACCCCATGTTACCTTAAAGGCTTAGGGACCTGCTGTGATTTCTTTAGGACCACATCCCAGCATGCACCTCTGCGGTCATGCCTCCGATTACCGGGCAGTGTCTGCAATGCCTGATACGCTGTTAGGCCTCGAACAATAATTTCCAATCGATAAGAAAGAGGAGTCAGGAATTCTAGGCCCTTGGCTATGATCCAAGACATGGCCAGTTACCAGTTTTGTGTCTTCAAGTTTTTACTTGGCCAAATAGACCTGCTGCATCAGAATCACACCCAGGCACTATTAGCTGCAATATAAAGGACAATACATTTCTTAGTGGATTATTATTATTATTATTATTATTAATCCCATCCTGGGGCTTGAATTCAGGGCCTGGGTACTAGCCCTGAACTTTTTTGAACTCAAGGCTGTTTCTCTACCTTTCTGAGCCACAGTGCCATTTCCTGTTTTCTGGTAGTTCATGGGAGATAGACTTTCCTGCCTAAGCTGACTTTGAACCGTGATCCTCAGATCTCAGCTTCTTGAATAGCTAGGAATGACAAGAATGAGCTATCAGCAGCCGGAATAAACTTTTTTTTTGTTTAAGCTCCTAGCATTTACAAGGTATACTCAGGGCATGAGAAGGTAGCTCACTTATAAGGCATCTAAAAACTTCGCCCACCAGCCCTTAGCTTCTCTAAGGTTGCAGGGCCTCTGCTCTTACAGGTGAGAAGAATCCAGAATTCTACGGAAAGTAGACAGAAAAGCAGCGTATAGGGCCCTTTTGCCTTCTCCAGGGTCCTGAAATTTTGCCCTGCTAAGTTAGTCCAAAGAAAAAAGAGGCCCATGTTTTGTTGTTGTTATTGATGTTGTGGTTGTTTTTGTTGCTGCTGATGCTGCTGGTAGTATCCACATAATGCTAACACTCCTGAGGGGGCGGGGTGTTATGTACAAAAAGCTTTCTATCATCTGGCTCAGTGAAACTTTCCATGCAGCTTGCCAACAGGCAGAAGCCAGGCACAGTGGGCGCTGGAACTTTCCATTTGAGCTCTTCTGCTTTCCCTTACAAAAGGGTCCGACATTCCTTTGCTTCCTGCTGACATGCCCAGGCATCTGAGAAGTTGTCTCTTTCTTTCTCTTGCCTTTCTCTCTCTGGGTGTCTCTGTGTCTGCCTGGGGAAGAACCCGCATGCTCTTCTTAACTCCACGGCGCTGCAGGCAGCCCTCCCTCCTCAAAGTCAGTGCCCTCCCTTTCCTTCGCATCCTAAGTGGATCAGAATTGGCAGCTGCCATCGCCGAGGCCAGGGAGCCGGGCCTGGTGGAAATAGATGCACCCATCAGCTTTGATTTGGCAATTCTAAGGCAACCAACCAGCAAAGAACAGAGGGCATGAAGAGGGGCCATTCCACATCCACCACTACCCAAACCACCATCTGCCCCTCTGCCTCCCCCGTCAAGTGCCATGTAGAATGACTTCCCTCTTGGAAAAATCACAAGAGCCTGGCTTGTAAAAATCAGAGCGTATTTTCCTCTACTTCAAGATGCACACACATTTTCCCGGGAGCTAGCACCGCAGCACAAATACATTTCTGTGTGATCCATGAGCGCACACCCACAATTATGGTTTGAACCACAAGCCCCACCCCACCCCTTTCCCAGTCCCATCCCAGCACCCAACTCTTCTCACTCCATCCCACACTGCAGGGGAGACTCGTGTCGAGGAAATGAGGAGACCCCACCATGGCCTTTAGCCCTGGAAAGCCCTCAAGTGGCTGCAGGCATTTTCCGTGTTGGCCATATGGGATGAAACACAGAGTCACGAAGCTCACATGCATTCCTCAGTGATAAGGTGTGCAGAAAAAATAAAGTCCCAGACACAGTTTCACCTGCTTCTCGGGTGCCTTGAAGCTGGTTTTAATTCTAGCGTACTGAAAACAAAATGGAATTCCCAACCCCTGCCACCAGCTCTGCCTTCTCATCTAGAGTTTCCTCTTCCCAGCTCCCACTCTCTAGCCAACCATGTTGCAGGATTCTCCCAGGACTCTCCTTCTTCCCCCAGGCTCATATCCTCTCCCCTCCTCCCCCTGTTCTCCCTCCTCCTCCTCCCCCCTGCTCCTCCTCTTCCTCACCCCTCAGCCTCTCTCGCTCTGTCTCTCTCTCGCTCTGTCTCTCTCTCCTCTGTTTCTGTCTCATCTCTGTCTCTGTCTCTCTACCTCACTTTCTCAACGCCATACCTGCCTCGCCTCGCCCCTCCCTCTGCATGAGTTATTTTGACAATCATCTAGCAACAAGTCCCCAGACTTCAGACTTGACTCACCATCCATTCTATAGCCACATACCTGGTTCTAGCATAAAACTCCAACTATGTTATCTCCAAGTTCCATGCCTTTTTCTCTTGTCAGTCATGGGGCTCAAGCTCAGAAGCTGGGCAACTCAGAACCTTTTGACTGCTTCTATTATCTGCAGAGTATAAAGACTGAAATCCTTTGGTATGGCTAGAAGTGGCTCTACTGAGTTGGCTTTTATTTCAGTTTTGTTTTGGTACTGATTCCAGGGCTTGAACTCAGGGCCTGGTACTCTCACTAGGCATTTTCATTTGCGACTGCTGGTCTACCACTTGAGCCATAGCTCTACTTCTAGCTTTTTGCTCATTAACTGGACAGGAAGAATCTCACAGATTTTCCTGTCTGTACTGGCTTCAAACGGTGATCCTCAGACCTCAGCCTCTTGAATAGCGAGGGTGACAGGCGTGGATGACTGGCTCCCAGCATTCCTGGTCCATTCTTGCTGATACTGGTTTTTCTAACCTCATCCCACCATGCACATTTCTTGCACACAGATGCAGATTCAGACACAACAAATCTTCCCCATCTCCTGAATGGGCTCCTAAAATACTGTTTCCTCTTGTTCCTGAAGACTCATCAAACATCTGGAGAATCAAGCATTTGGAGAAGGCATTATTTTCTTCTCAGATCTGCCTCTTCCCTTGCTGCTGCAAGTTCTTTCTTGGTTCCCCTTTGAAGTGTTGGTGGTGACCTCTTCGCCTTACCTCCTAACCTGTGGCATGTGGTGTGACCTTTCTATTTCTGCTTGGCTTTGCTCTGAGCTTCTCCTGGGAGCAGGAGGAAGAGGAGGAGGAGGAGGGGGGAGGAGGAAGAGGACCGCTATTCATAATTCTGGAACACAGACATGGATGAAAACAAGAAATCATCCTTTGCAAGCTGAAGAGGAAACAATGAGTTGAATCGCCTTGCGTTGATGGGACTGGAAATACTGAGTAAGTAAACTCACAAGAGTTGGAGAAAACCAAGAAGAGACCCTTCAAATCTTTCCAAATTCTTCCTAGCCCGAGGTAGTTCTTTTTTATCTTTCTTCCTCCTCTTTTTTTCTTTCTTCCTCCCCCCTTCCCTCCATCTCTTCCTCTCTCTAACCCTTTCACCTTTTCAGGGGGATATTTCTTCAAACTTGTGCCCTTACACCGACAAATGCATTACATGGAATTCCCCTCCTATACACATCAAGCCACGCTGAAGCCCAGTCCCCACCTATCTGTTGAATAATCAATTGGCTGCATCATTGAACCGCTTGCTCATGACCTCATTTATTCATTTACTTTATATTCACTGGAGTATGCGCGACGATCAACGGTCTGTGCTAGCTGTGAGAAACACAAATAAAATCAATACCACCTCGTTGCTCTCTTCACCAAGTCTACCACTCTCCTATTGCTTAGCTAGTAATTAATTCCATGCATGAGGTCTGAAGTGGTCTCAAAAACCTGATTTTTCCCTGAAGCTCTTCAGAGCGGGTGCTCAGCCTCTTCCTCACAATGGCTTCTGGAAATGCTCATTAGAAACCTGAAGACGATGGAGAGATGCTTTGACCATAAGTGGGGAGGGGAGGCAAGAACCTGGGGACCAGCTGAGTGAGTGGTGTGTGTTTGGGGGCGAGACCCCATAGATGGCTGGCCGAGGTGGGTGAGCAGGGCTCTCTTTTCAGGCCCCTGCTCCCAGCTGCCCTTCTGACGTCCACGAGGAGTGTGTCAAGGTGATGGATGCAAAACCCAACTCCTCCTCCCATCATACTTAGCAGCTATTTTTGGAGCAGGTGTCCTAGATTTATTGCACATCACAAACAAGGCTTGTCACTTTGGAGCCAGCGGGGGGGTAGAATCAGTGTTGGTGTAAAAGGCCATTGGACTTACATAATCCAGCTGGATGGACAGGTCCTACCTACGTCATCTCCACAACTGGTGATGCAGCCTGGCTTTGAGCTGCTCCTGTCTGTGCTGGGAGGCTCCGAGCCCCTGGAGGGGCCCCTGCCAGGGGTAGGGCTCTGTCCTGTGAAGGCATCCCGTCCTCATCAAGAGGAGCTGGGATTCCCACCCGTTTCTCTCACACTGTCTTCTGGACTCACTTAGGATTCCTTCAGTTTCTTTCAAAAACATCAACGCCATCAATAACTCATAATCCTATTTCTGCAGGGGTGGGTTAGACACGGTACTCGGTGCATCGTGTTACATATTAGAAGAATAGCCCCACTGTAGCCAGACGCTGGTGACTCTCACCTATAATCTTTGCTCCTCAGGAAGCTGAGATCTAAAGGTCACAGTTCAAAGCCAGCTCAGGGAAGCAAGTCCAGGAGACTTATCTCCAAGGAACCACCAAAAACTTAAAGAAAAAAAAAACACCACCACCACCAACAACAACAAAAAACAGGAATGGAGCTGTGACTCAAGTGATAAGCACAAAACCCGGACAGTATCCAGGCCCTGAGTTCTGGATCAAGACCAGAAAAATTTAAAAAAAAAAAGCCATTGTTCAAATTACAAATACATATATTTAGAATGTTTTATTGTTATTATATTATCGTGTTATTAATGCTTTATTATTATAAAGGTGATGTACAGAAGGATTGCAGTTATGTAAGTCAGATAAGGAATATATTTTATTTCAAACAATTTCACTCCTTCCCTTGCGCTCTCCTAGTTTTCCCTCACACCCCCAACTCACAAATTGTCTAGTTCATTTTCAACATCGTATCTAGTGAAGACCTCAGCTGCATTGTTCCCTCTTGGTTCCCTCCCTTTCTGACCCCTCCTTACTCTCCCAAAGGCAGATAAATGAGCTCACAAGACAAAGGGAAAGAAAACAAAAACAGCAACAGAAGAAAAAAAAACCCTCTTGTTTCCATTTCCTGGAATTCATTTTGATAAATATTATTTTATATAATCGGATGCACTTAGACATTGTGTCTTTGTGTTCCTCTCCCACAAATACTCTTCTTTGGTCTTACTTATGAATAAATGAATGCCTAGAGACCTGTATCATTTAGATTTGTGGTAGCTAGAATGTGCCTATAAATCTCCAAGTAAACTCGCTGGATGATAAAAACAAAACTACACTGGGGTATTATACATATATATTATATATATAATTGTACCATGTATATAAATATTCTCCATTGTAGAATGTTATTTTTCATGCATTGTATTTATTGGATGGTTATTTGCATTATACCAACCTTTCCACTAAACTGTACAAGCACAGGGCCTTGCATAGTATATGTAATATATAGATATAATTGTATCATGTGTATAATTGTTCTCCATCGTAGAATACTGTTTGTCATACATTGTATTTATTTGGTGGTTATTTGCATTATGCCAGCCTTTCCACTAAACTGTCTAAGCACAGGGCCTTGAGTCTCCGGTTACATAGCAGTCTTCTCGCTCTGCAGCTGGCTCAGTGGACACCTCTGGGGGTGCTCAGGCATGCAGATGTCTTCAAGATGCTGAGCATTTTTGAGCTGACCATAACCCCCAGCCCAGGGGCCCACCAGCCCGTCAGCCACCAGCCCTCACGCTGGCTTGGTCATTGGCTTTCTAGCACATATTCACACTTAACATGCACAAGTGGGAACACTGGTGTCGTCTTGAAGCAGGGAACGTCCCATCCAATCCTGACAATAGAGAGAGCCACGAGGCACGAGTCCACCAGCCATGTGGACCCTGCTCCTCCTCCATTCTGCCCCACAAGGGGTGAGGGGTGAGGGTGGCACTGGAAGGACTGCTGGAGGGCTATGGAAACTGAGGAAGGCCTCACCGGATGAGGCGTGAATCAGACGGAGCACGTGGGCTCTCCCAGTCTCTCCGACATTGTCCTCTCCACACCCACCCAGGCCATCACCTTGTGACCCTCTCTCTGCCTTCGGCAGCTCTCCAGGCAGCAGCTGCTGGTAATCCCGGGGGGAGATGGGCTTTTATTTTCCCCACACCACTGGCTAATATTGCCTCCCCTCACCCCCGTCTCCACAATCTAATCAGAATACTTGCTGACTTGAAAGCCTGGCTAATAACAATGTAAGTGCTACTTATTAGCATGCAGCCTAGAAAGCCGACCACCCCAGATAGTCTATTTCCTCCTCCACTTGAGAAGTTTGGAGAGATTGTTCAGCCTCGGTCACATTATGACCTGGAGGCTGAAAAGAGGAGGCACGACTGAAATCAAGACAGCCCACAGAGAGTAATCAATGATCTGTGTGTGTGTGTGTGTGTGTGTGTGAGAGAGAGAGAGAGAGAGAGAGAGAGAGAGAGAGAGAGAGAACTTGATCACTGTGCACATTTGGCTCTCTCCCTTTTCCCCAAACTCTTTTTTCTCCTTTTATTCCATCTAGATCTCTACTTAGCCACATGGCATTCGGCACAATCTTGTAAGCTGACAACTCAAAAAAAAAAAATCGTATTTCTAGTCTAGACCTCCCACGTGAGATGCAGACTTGCAATTTTCATTTGCCTATTTGTCATTTCCACTTGGATATCTAGCAGGCATCTCACACTTCACACTCCCAAAGCTTAAAAGATATAAATCTTGATTTCACTCCCGAATCTTTCCCCACTGGTGACACCAAAGCTGCCCCCTTCCTAGCTCAGGACACAGCAGAGTCATTCCTCTGTCCCTCTGTCTCTCTCCCTCCATCCTACTCTCTCCCTCTCTTTGCCCCTCTCTCTTCCTCTCTCTCTCTCTCTCTCTCTCTCTCTCTCTCTCTCTCTCTCTCTCTCTCTCTCTCTCTCTCTCGTTCCACTTTTCCTTTAGAATAAAACCTCAACCTCTGTCATTGGACCTCTGCCTGAGTTCGTGCTCTACACACAGTTACCTAGCCATCGTTCTACTCTCTGAACCTTCTTCAGGGTTTTGACTTTCACACGACCTTCCTTGCATTGTCTGAGATGCCAGTTGCTTCCTCTACTGAGACTTCCTCATCCGTTTCTTCCGTAACACACAGGAAATGTCACTGGACTTTGTGACAGCGCCAGTCTGTGGTGTGCAAGGCAGTCCTGTAGGCCTTCGGTGTCCATTTTGGCTTCTTTTTTTCCATATATTTTATTGTAATTAACAGAAAGGTTACATTATATTCACCAGATAGAAGACACATTAATTACTTCACAAACATTGATACCCTTTCTCATGTCTTGGTCCCCATTTCCCTCCCCTCACCCCCACCGCTCATCTTGTTGTCCCCCCTTCACTATCCTATTTCAAATAACCAAATACGTATGTATACAATATATCCGATAACAAGGTGAAATACTGTAACAATATGAGATAGCCAAGGGATGGCAAAAGAGATGAGAGGTAACGTAGTACAGTAAGGACAACAATCACTCATTATATGGCTTTTTTTCTCTATCCTGGAGGTCCTTTCATTTAGCGTCATACTAGATGGCCTTATGTATCTAGGTTTTGTTCTATTGTAAATCTCTGCTAGGAGAGCCCAAGGTTTCTACTGATTATGACAAATGAGGGAAACCATTGAGCCTATGTTCCTTTGAGTCTGGCTTCTTTTTAACTTGAATAATCATCACTTCTTTTCAATACCTCATGGAAGCAGGGTACTTGCTCTCTTTTGTAACAACAACCAAGATAATAGAATGTCCAAGTCATGTTTCTGGATCACAGTGCAACAGTGGAGAGCCAGGACTTGAACCCTAAACCATCACCTCTGGAAGCAATCACCTATTCCCCATACCATATTGCTTTCCACCTTGCATCTGTCTGCACAGTGCTGGGTGCATGGGTGCAGGAAATGCTAAATGCTTTCCTCTCATCTTTCATCTCCTAGCTTGTTGCTCAACTGTGCTCATGACCCTGCCTTCTGCCTCCACTAGTTGTCCTGCACTGGTCTTTTACCAGCTAACTAACTCTTCAGATCATCTCTTAGCTCTTTATTTATTGGATCCTGAGTTTCTATTGAGTGCTTTCTCCTTTGTTTCTTAAGCAATGCTGAACTCTGCCTGGAGCTAATTCCCTGAGATTGCCATATATATATATATATATATATATGTGTGTGTGTGTGTGTGTGTGTGTGTGTGTGTGTGTAATTTTTAATGTCCTGCCTTTTATCACCTTGGACAAAGTCATCATCTCATTCCTCTATGGCACAGAAACAATCCCCTTTGAAGCCAGGCTCCTGGTAGATGAAGGTCTGTGTGCACCATGTAGCTGAATTCAACTGAAGAGACTGACAAACACACAGGCCCTTGCCGCAGTGTGGAAAGGACAATTACAAGCTGGCGACCTAGCAGACAGCGTGTCAGAATGTCCTCCAAGGCACAGCCCACCCAAACTGTTAGATTCTCTACAAAATGTGCCTCTGCTTTGTCTGATACCTGCATCCCGAATGCCTGTTGGGTCAGTTAGAGATACTGTATGTGCTTGATTGGGTTATTCTAGATTTAATGATCTCAGGACATAATACCTGAAGGATAGTTCCTGGCTGAGGAGCAAAAAGAGAAGAATCTTACCCTCAACAGTCCAGGGCTTTGATTTTAGTTGATAATGAGTCAGTCCTCCCTTCTTGCTTTTGTCTTTGTCTTTCCATTTCTCCTTCCTCTTCCTCTTCTTTCTCTTCCTCATCCTCCCTCTTTCTTCTCCATCCTGGATTTTCAAATCAGGTGGGCTGGCTTCTGAGATGATTTTTGTTATACTCGTAATTTTCTCAAGTGAGAAATGCAGCTTTGAAACTGGAGCTATAATGTAATCCAATGTTTTATTTTTGAAGCACATATATAATTTCTTTGTGTGTCTATGTAATACATGGAAATGAACAGAAAAACTTGAATCTGGAGAAATGAACAGTGATATTTTCACAGTGGTAATTCTGAGCAGAGGGGCTGCGTCAGCTTTTACTTCCTTCTTTCCACCTCTTAAAAATTGCTGGTTTATTTTTTACATGGAGTGTGAGGCTTGTTAGTTTTATAAGTAGAAAAAGCAGTAAATAAGATGATTTCCTCCTTGGGAGAAGAAAACACAAAATAGGAAGCTTGTGTCGAAATGAGCGCAAGGCTGGGGACCTCTTTCAGTATGTGGTGTCTGGATATCAGGGTGTCTTGCAGAGGGGGGCGGGGAGAACTCTCTGATGCCGTCACCCCTCCATGTAAACAGGCACAGATTGCATATTCCAAGCTTCCCCCAGGGACCTAGCGAGACTCTACAGAGAAATAGCAGTACGTTTCTCCATTGTTAATTTGAATAGAGCTTTCATCCGTCCACACCTGACCTTTGTGGCAGGTAGAAATTAATTACCATCTGTTTTAGTCTACTCCGGTTGCCACTCAGAGCCTGGTAGGTTGCATAGATTGTGAACAACAGAAATTTCATCTGCAAAGTCATCTAAGATCTGGCAGGATTCAGAGGCGGCGGGACCCATTCTTGATTTTCAGAATGCTAATGTTCTGCGCCAGGAATCTAGTTGTCCTTAATTAACACCCAAATGTGTTAATTTGTCCACTCATCTTCTCCTGGTATGTGGGAAATGGGCATCCATCGCTTTACCTCTGGCACGGCAGCTGGAAGCTTCCATCTCCACATCCTGTCACTGAGGCCATCTAGCAACTTGTACGTCTTGGAGAATGGTTTTTGTATTTTGTTGGTCACAGGGTTTGAACTCACGGCCTGGGTGCTGTCCCTGAGCTATTCTGCTCAATGGTAGTGTTCTACCACTTGGAGCTATAACGGCACTTCTGACTTTCTGGAGGGTCGTTGGGGATAAGTCTTACGGACTTTCCTGTCCGGCTGGCTTTGAACCATGATCCTCAGACCTCAGCCTCCTGAGTAGCTAGGATTACAGGTGTGAGCCACTGGTCTCTGGCTTGGAGAATGTTTCAATAGACTATTTTTTTAAGGATTATTATCTTTAAGTAGTTGTACAAAGGGATTTCAATTGCACATATCGGGTTATGTGTACAAAGCATGCCAGGAAACATGGCAGCTCGCAGTAGCTGGCACAAGAATCATGGAACCCAGAGGCCTAGTTGAGCTCATTCCGGCTTTAAGGAATGGCTTTGCACAGTGCACTGGCCAATTTCTCAACCTCACCAAAACTCCAGTCCCCTTTATGAATGGAAACATTAATTGTCCACCCTGAGGAAGTGTTACACAGCTGAAACCTAGCCATTCATATTTCTTCATGTGTCTCCTCTCCCATCTTTACAGTTACTTTGTGATGTTTTCACCCCCCAAGTTAAACTTCCTATTACTATTATAAAAGGAAATATGACCACCTTTTTACAGTCACAGATGTCTAGGGGGAAGACATTTCTTCTACAAAATACAATGGAAAATAAAGCAGTGCAGTTTAAAATCTGGCTAAGGAACGCTCCCCATCGAAGGCTGGAAGTCTGAGGTGTGCCTTTTGTGTTTAAAAAAGACACCCAATTATCCAACAAGTGGGCAACTGGTAAAATCACAGCAGCAGGTGGCTATCTTCCAATTTTATAGCTGCTGGGGGAGAGGAATGAGGAAGACAAAAGAGATAAGGGGCTTGGTCCCAAATTCCAATCTGTGAAAGGTTCCTATAAGGAGGGGGAAAAATTACCAGCTATATCTTGTTACGGAGAAAATAGTGGCTTCGTAAAATAGGTGGGGGCTCATGGATATGAATGGAAGATAGAAGGTTCTAGTTCTTCTCTTTCTCCTTTCTGCCATGTTCCTACAGGGCAGAGAAGCAGAAATGCCATGGAGAGGTGGTGCTCAGTGTTGGCATCACCTCAAGGAGAATGCTGGCATGGGCTGGCCACATCCTGAGAACGTGTGTTTCAACATGGTAATCCCAGGACCTGTCCAACCACTGAGGAACTGACTTGTACCTCATTAAAAAAGCAATACTCATGGGAGTGTCCCGGGTAACCACAGGAATTTATAAGAAAATGAGAAAAGATGATGGGTTGATTATCACAGTTATTTTAAAAAAAAATCAAATGGATTCCAAGACTACTGGATTGAGGAAGCTTTTTCTGAAGTCACTAGAGGGTCATAAATAAAGAAGCCAGGTGCCAGTGGCTCACACCTATATTCCTAGCTACTCTGGAGGCTGAGAGTTGAGGATCATGGTTTGAAGCAAACCCAGGCAAGAAATTCTTTTTTTATTGTGATTAATAGAAGGATTACATTATATTCATCAGATAGAAGATGCATAACTTCACAAACGTTGATAACCTTTCTTATGACATGGTCCCCATTTCCCTCCCACCCTCCTCCCGCCCCCACTCATCTTGATTTCCCCCCTTCCCTATCCAATTTCAAATGACCAATTAAGCACATATAAAATATATTAGATAACAAGGTGAAATATTGTAACAATATGAGATAACCAAGGGATGGCAAAAGAGATGAGAGATAACATAGTACATTAAGGACAACAATCACTCATATGGCTTTTGTTTCCTTATCCTGGAGGTCCTTACATTTAGCATCATACTATTTGGCCTAATGTCTCTAGGTTTTGTTCTATTGTAAATCTCTGCTAGGAGAGCCCAAGTTTTCTACTGATTATGACAAATGAGGGAGACTATTGGGCCTATGTTCCTTTGAGTCTGGCTTACTTCACTTAATATGATTTTTTTCTAAGTCTTTCCATTTCCTTACAAATGGGGCAATGTTGTTCTTTCTGACAGCAGCATAGAAGTCCATTGTGTACAAATACCACATCTTGTTGATCCCCTCATTAATTGAGGGACATCTGAGTTGGTTCCATATCTTTGCTATGGTAAATAATGCTGCAATGAACATTGTTGTGCTAGTGGATTTAGTCTGTCCTTGTTTCTGGACCATTGGGTAAATATCTAGTAGTGGAATTGCTGGGTCATAGGGGAGCTCTATGTTTAGTCTTTTGAGGAACTGCCAGGCAAGAAATTCTTATCTCCAATTAACCACTAGAAAACTGGAAGTGGCACTGTGACTCAAAGGGTAGAGCACTAGCTTTGAACACAAAGAAGCTCAGGGAAGCACCTAGACCCTGAGTTTGAGCACCGTGATAGAAACCAAGGAAGGAAGGAAAGAAAGAAAGGAAGGAGGGAGGGAGGGAGGGAGGGAGGGAGGGAGGGAGGGAGGGAGGGAAGAAGAAAAAGAAAAGCAAGTTAAGAACTGTAAAAACTAGACAAGATGAGTCCTAGAAAGGGAAAGAACAAATGAGTATAAAATGAAGGAGAGTAAAGGATAGCTGGATTTGTGCCTCAATATGACCACAAATGGACAGATGGATATGTGAAAATATGGTTGTCTTGATTGATGACTGGACCCTTGGATGGATGGATGGATGGATGGTGGGTAAAACTGATGGCCAAATTTGAACTGTTGTTTTGGATATAGCCTATCATACAGAGAATGTCTCACTGCAAGAGAAGGGTGTCGCAGGCTATTCTGGTCTTAGGAAATGCATTTTAAGTATGAATGATAGGAATCTAGGAAGTGAGGGGAAAATCTAATGCTGAAACACTCATAAGTGGAGAAAAATCAATGCAAAATAGTTTCTTCCTCCCCCCATATTTTATTTGGAGCCTTCCATCTGAAAGTGGAGATTGTACCTCAATCGGATTCAGCTTATCCATTAATCAACATGGTCAATATTTCAAATTGTCACTCACCAATCCACAAGCTTTTATTTTCCTGAACAATACCCTGATTCACACAAGCACCAAGAATGGAAGGCTATATCCTTCCCATTCTCAATGAGCCAGTGTCTTAAAAAGGGGGGGGGGAGGTATATATTTAGGGTTTTCAAAAGAGATAATGAGCAATTGCTAATAATTATTTGAAGCTATTAGAGTTGGTCCCTGCACAATTAATGCTGCTGCTGAATCTTGATAATACCGGAAAGATAATTTAAGCTCGGTGCATGGATGACTGCCGGAATATTTTCAACAATAGAAGTGAATTTTCAAACTTACAGATGGAAATTTTCCCTCCAGCGATCCAAATTCAAGTGACTTGAGCTTCAGTGCAATAATGATGTCCTGTGTGTTTCCTAGAACTCTCAGAATAGGGGGGGTAGATGTTTTCCAAGAAGTAAACAAGTTTGCAGGAATCTGGCCTACCTAGCTCCCCAGGAACTTAACAGGTAGGAGGAAATCTTTAGAATGTTCTCAACACAAGGAAGTGAAAAATTTTGTGGAGGGTCTTGTGTGTGGGGGGGGTGTGTGTGTGGGGGGGGTGTGTGCTGGTCTTAGGACTTGATCTCAGGGCCTGGGCACTGTTCCTGAGCTTTACTGCTCAAGCCTAGTGCTCTACCACTTGAGATACAGCTTCACTTTCAGCTCTTTGCTGGTTCACTGGAGATAAGAGTCTCAGGGACTTCCCTGCCCTCGCTGGCCTGTACCTGTGAGCCTCAGATCTCAGCCTCCTGAGCGGCTAGGATTACAGGCAGCAGAGGGACCACATTCCCATTTTCATATGCAATTTTTCCGTATATTTTTATTATAATTAATAGAAGGGTTACATTATATCTACCAGAGAGAAGGTGCATTACTTCACAACCATTGATGCCCTTTCTCATGACATGGTCCCCATTTCCCTCCTCCCTCCCCCCCACTCATCTTGTTTTCCCCCCTTCCCTATCCAATTTCAAATGACCAATTAAGCACATATAAAATATATCAGATAACAAGGTGAGATATTGTAACAATATGAGATAACCAAGGGATGGCAAAAGAGATGAGAGATAACATAGTACATTAAGGTCAACAATCACTCATTATATGGCTTTTGTTTCCTTATCCTGGAGGTCCTTTCATTTAGCGTCCTACTAGATGGCCTTTTGTATCAAGGTTTTGCTCTATTGTAAATCTCTGCTATGAGAGCCCAAGGTTTCTACTGATTATGACAAATGAGGGAAACCATTGAGCCTATGTTCCTTTGAGTCTGGCTTACTTCACTTAATATGATTTTTTTCTAAGTCTTTCCATTTCCTTACAAATGGGGCGATAGCCTATAGACACATGAAGAAATGCTCAACATCTCTGGTCATACAATAAATGCAAATCAAAGCAACTCTAAGCTTCCACCTCATTCCAGTTAGAATGACCAGGATCAAGAAAACTAATAACATGTGGCTATTAAATCCAAAGAATACAAGAGCGAGGATTCAATAACTGCATACCCAAAGCTATGGACATGGTAATGGAAATATAAACATAACTATATAGACATAAAAATCTATGACTCTATAGACATAATGTTTTATTTCTTAAATTAATATGTTTCTATGACATAGAAACCCTTAGCCTAATTTTGATTAAGTTCTAAATACTAAGTCCCAGTGATTGTAAATAGAGATTCCCTCCTTGAACACTTGTTAAACTTGTCATTTAAAATATGATGTAAAAAATCAACATTAATAAATTCTTTAAAAAAATTTAAAAAAAAGAAAACTAATAACAACAGATGCTGGAGGGGATGTGGCCAGGAGGGATCACTACTACACTGTTGGTGGGAGTGCAAACTGGTTCAACCACTATGGAAAGCAGTGTGGCAGTGCCTCAAAAGACTAAACATAGAGCTCTCCTATGACCCAGCAATTCCACTACTAGGCATTTACCCAATCATCCAGAAACAAGGGCATACTAAATCCACCAGCACAACAATGCTCATTGCAGCACTATTCACCATAGCAAAGATACGGAACCGACCCAGATGTCCCTCAGTTGATGAGCGGATCAACAAAGATGTGGTATTTGTACACAATGGAATTCTATGCTGCCGTCAGAAAGAACGACATTCAAATGCAATTTTATAGGTGGCTGGAACCACCCAAAGTGTATTCTTTCACAGTTCTGGAAATTCCAACCTCAAAGTCAAGGCCTCTCTCCTTGACTCGTATGTAGGTGTCTTCTCCCTGGGTGCTTTGTCTGCTAGGTGGCACATGTTACAAGGACACCAGCGGGTTGGGATTGGAGCACTGTGATGAGAGTACTTCACAGGCAATTCCCTGTCTTCAAATAAAGTCATGCTTCAAGGTAGATGAAAGAGTGCGGCTTTGGCCTATGAATTTGAAAGTGGTAACCCAGCTTGGCGCCAAACAGTAACAAAGCTGAGAACGTCCCAATTTCAGAGCAAAATGGGATAAGAGCAAAATGCCTGAGGTGAGCGTGCGGGCTGCTATGTGGTTTGCTGTCACACGTGTCTCATTGTGGTGCAATTATATCCTCTTGCTTGGTCCTTCTGAATTAAGTCTGTGTCATTCGTTTGTATGCAGAGAATCCTGTAACAGATGGTCCCTCTGCTCTTTCTTTAAACAGCTCATGAAGGTACAGTGAATTAACAATAAGACATCGGTTATGTCGCTCTCTGACGGCCTTTTACATGCACGTATGCCTGTCGCATTTATCCCCCAAATCTAAAGACGTATATCACCCAGAGCTTCCTTTGGTCCTTTAGCTCCTTTCCCCCTCTTACCTGACAAACACTGGTGAGTTTTCTATCATTATGAAATGCTGGTATTTTCTAGATTTTTCTATCAGCAGGGTCATATAGTATGGGCCTGAGGTCCATGAAGCTTGAGCCTTTTCTTCTTCTTCTTGTTTTTTAGATTATCGTTAAGCAGGCTGCATGTCAGTTTATACCTGCCATGTATCTTGATCAGCATCTCATGCTTTTATCATGCTTCATTTCTGCCAGCTACATCCATTCCCCCACCCCACCCCCGTATACCTGGCTCTGTGTTCACATATGCACATTGACTAGTATGACTGCATTTCCCCACCCTTCCGCAATGGATTCAAGTGCCCCCCCACCTCCTCCCCACACCCACACCCCTGCCTGCACTGTGAACTCACTTCTTGGTGTGCATCCTGTAAGGTAGTCGTTCAAAGGAGTTACACCCCTGGAATCCTGCCCTGCGTCTGTGTTAGGCATACACCACATGTTTGGGTACAGATGTATGGATTCCCTTTAGAAGACATGTGGGCTGCAAACCTATGGAAGTCACAGAAGGACCCACGAACTCCACCAGCAACTCTGGTAGAGATCCCACACCTTCCCCAGGTAACATCTGCTCAAATGGCAGCCATAACTCTGCAGTGACACTGCCTGGATTTGAAGCCTGGCTTGGGCCATCCTTTAGATGCAGACTCTGAGTTACAGAATGTCCCGTGCCTTGGTTTCCCCACATGTGAATAGTACAGAATTGGGGTGCAGAATGCCTCTCAGGTTGTATGCTCCCCTAAAAGGGCATCACTGCTACAACCCAGCCTCCTTGGAGTCTGGGTCCCCTTGTTCGGGATGTTGGGGTGTCACAGAATAAAATCATCAACTGGAAAGGAAGGTAAAGGTTACTTCTGCAGAAGAGGGTGCCATCTGCCAGAAACCTGGCCAACAAGCACATAGAGCAAGCAGGCTGCTCCCTTTTGACACCTAACCTACCAGACCCTTCTGCTCTTATTGGCTGAGCTCAGGCTCCTCATCTGCAAAAGGCCGTGGCTTGGTTAACAGGAAGTAATTACAAGTCAAGGAGCTTCTAACAGGATGCCTTGATTAAAGTGCTCAGAAAACCCAGGAACAGGATCTACTGCATGTACCTAAAATGTCATGAGTAAGGGCCAAAGTGGGAACCCTGCAGAAAAACAACGCAAGATTCAGAGAAAGGAAGAAATCTGCCCTGATAGAAAAGATGATTTTCTCATACTCTAGCATCCCAGGTAACCAAAGAGATCACAGGAAAACTCGTGTGTGAAACCGCAGAGTTACTTTCTACGTTCTGCTTTTTCATATCAAAGGGCCTATGCCTACCAGAAGAATGCATGAAAATAGGATAGGTGTTTAAAACAACAACAATCAGTTGAGGTAACAGAAATGTCCAAAGGAATGGAGATAAAAATCAGTTCTTATCCACATTAGATATCTGCAAGCATGTTGGTAGTATGAGTTGAGGATTTTGCAGAGCAGAACAAAAGAAAAATGTAAGCTTCCCCCCCACACCAATCCTGTACAGCTAATATTGAACCTTACAGTGATTAACTTTATGCCCAAGCAACCTTGTCTTATTAATATTCTTCAACACATGGCGCCTCTGGGAACTTCACCAAGTTCAATGGTACGCTGAAGCTTTGAAATATCCAGGGCTGAGCGGGCTGTCTTTCAGGAATAATGAGCTTTCTGAGCTCAATCTGCTTGGTGTTTTCTGTATCCCACACTGTGGATACCTCTCCCACCCTCATCTTCTTCCAGCTCATTCGCCTAAAAGGCAGACCTCAGTGGGTTGAGCTGGTATTGAATGGTACAGGCAACCTTGCATTTGGGTCTATTAGTGTATTTTGAGACAGAAACCTCTAGCTCTATCTGTCTTGTCCCATCTGAGAATTTGAATAGAATAACCATGGATGGGTAAGTTACAAAAGGCACAAGAATGGTCTCCAATACATCAACTGGGTCAAAGATTTGGGCTTGTCTCCTCGAGACACAGTGAAGTATGCTGGAATGGTTTGAGGTTTCTGCTGGAGGGCCTGGATTTGAGCTCCAGTCTTAATTTCCCAGTAACACAATGGACCTGGAATTGGGAATGGATAGACTTAAAGATACCAAGCATAGGGAAGGGCTGGGGTATATAACTCAGTGGCAAAGTGCTTGCCTAGCAAATGCAATGTCCTGGGGTTCGATCCCTGGTACCAAAAAAAAATCAGTTAAAATAAAACATTCAAGCATAGGAGAGACAAGTTGGCAATTCACAAATCCAGGGACAAAAACCATCCTTGCCTCTTGATTATTGTCAGTCTGGGTTTGGTGGTGTTACACACTGTTGTACACAGGGAGTATATGAAGCGAATGTGTTCAGGGTTTGTTTTTACGGTTTTGTGTATTTTGGTTGGGGGCTGTTTCTGTGCTAAATAAGATGGTGCGGGGTTGAAATCCCCAGCATCCCAAACCATTACCCTCCCTTCTCCCCTTCCCAGTCTGTTCTAACAGGCTCTGTCTGACATGG
This sequence comes from Megascapheus bottae, assembly GCF_031878675.1. Classification (NCBI taxonomy): domain Eukaryota; kingdom Metazoa; phylum Chordata; class Mammalia; order Rodentia; family Geomyidae; genus Megascapheus; species Megascapheus bottae. The sequence continues at coordinate 2,689,092 of NC_143544.1, forward strand.
GCCCAGCTCAGCCTCCCCCTGCAAGTACCTGGGTCAGCTCTCCAGCCCACACTGCCTCGCTCCACCTCTGGCAGGTGGTAGCTAGAGCAGAGAAGACCTCTGCTGGGCCATTAGTTAGAAGATAGTGGCTCTGTGATTAGAACTTTGCTTAAACAGTTTTACACTGACATATTCAAAAGAATTAAAGAGTGATGATCCATCACCTTTGCATATCTGCCTATAATGTTAACCCCACCACCACCATTTTATTTATTTATTTTTTCTGATATTAGGGCTTGACCTCAGGGTTTGGGCGCTGAGTCCCTTAGCTTTTTCATTCTAGGCTTAGCCACTCTACCACTTGAGCCACAGCTCCACTTCTAGCCTTTTGGTGATTAATTGAAAATAAGAGTCTCATGGACTTTCCTGCCTAGGCTGGCTTTGAACTACAATCCTGGGGTTTTTTCTTCATTTAATACAGATTTTCCTGGCTTCTTCCAGGGAGCTATGAGAAAGAACAGGAACAGATTTGTTGCCAAAATCTTATCTTTGGCATGAATGTTTCTCTAACCAGCCTTTGCTTCCAGTTCACTTCCCCTGTATGTGCCCACCTCCATCCTGTCCCAGCATTTTTCAATTTTTAGAAGTTACATCTAATTAATTTCTTTTTTTTTTGCCAGTCATGGGCTTGAGCTCAGGGCCTGAGCACTGTCCTTGGACTTTCTCAAGGTTAGAGCTCTACCACTTGAGCCTCAGCACGACTTCCGGCTTTTTTCTATGTATGTGGTACCGAGGAATCGAACCCGGGTCTTCATGCATGCTAGGCAAGCACTTTAACCACTAGGCCAAACTCGCGGCCCCATAATTAATTTCTTGTATCAGAAAATACTATGTGCAGAATTGACAATTGTCTCCAGTGGTCTTGGGCTGAGCCAAAATAGAGTCATTGCAATAGGAGATGTAATGATGGGAGTCTGGCAGGCTCTGGCATTTCAATTTTCACTGGTCAATTTAGACATTTGAGCAGATCAGAACATCTCTATAGAGGCTTCCAAGAAAATGATTAATGTCCACTCTTAGGAAATGAAAAGTATCTGAATTCCTCTTGGAGCTTTCAGAAGTGGCTGCTTTGACTCTGCTGTCTGTCTTAAGGGTTTTCTCCTTTCGAACATCTTACTGGTCCAGTGGTCAAAGTTTTCAAGTCAAGGTTGTTTGGCTCCCATTTCTGCTGATTCGTTTTCTCTACATTACTTTCCATCAGAATATCACAAACTCTGTCTCGTGGATACTAAAGACTCTTCCTAATTTTCTACATCTGCAAGATTTAACCAAGATCTCAGTTTAAATAAAGGATGATGAGTCTAACTGGCGCCATCTTGAAACGATTGGAAATTGGGTGTACCTGGCACCATCCTGGCTTCTTGGTGGATGAGGGTGAAGTCCCACCCCCAGGTGATGGATGAGCCTGAATTCCCAGAGATGGGGTGGGGACTAAGACAATAAGTTACTGGACCCGCCAGACCTGTACCATGAACTAGTGAGACTCTGAACTCTGGAGTTCTCTGTGACCCTGCCCTCTAATGGTGACCCTATTTAGGCCCGGCCACTTCTGGTATTTTGCACCTCGCCTCTTGTCTTCTGATTCTCCTCAGGTCAGCTCTCCATTAGGGTTGATATGGTTTGCTGAGATTGTTTTTCTATGTTTTCTTTACTCTCCTACGCTCATGGCTCAGTTTCCTATCAGTATTAAGTATATTCGAGGCTGTAAGTTTTGCAGGGGACGTGTCTCCACTCGCTGCCACTGGCTTTCTAATAAAGACTCCCAATTTGACCTCTCAAAATGTGGCTTCTCTCCATCTCCAGATTGAATTCCTTTATAACACAATGACCCTGGTCATCTCACCTCACTTGTCTGAACTCATGTCTCCTCATTTTATCTCTGCCTCGCCTGCACAGAAGAAGATACTGTCTTCCCTGCATTGATGCCTCCAGACCATCTGGCGTATGTTCAAGAAAAAAAATGAGCTTTTGGTTGGTTTCTGTTTTTTCTTTTAGCTTCCGAAGCCTGGATAAACCCAATTTTAGATATATAAGATATATATTTTTTTCAAACCAAGGTTGTTTAAAACACCTGTTCCTCCTTTACCAGGCTCAGCTCATTATTGAGACAGCTCAGATTCTTTCCATCATGAATAACACCAGATCCAATCCCATTACCACAAACTAGCTTCTGCTGAAAGTGGATGATGCTAAATTGTATTATAAATAAATGGCTCATCATCAGAGGCATTATGTGGCTCTACAGACGCGTGAAAAGATGGTATTTCTTGTGTGAGCCCCAGAGGGGGGTCCATCCATCCACCTTTTCTTTAATCATAAAACCTCAATTTTCCTTCAGTTGGTACCTTCTCCTTCTCTACACCTTTGATGCAAGGTGAATTGGTCTCTTCTAAGAAGTTATAGTTATGACCCCCAAACGTTGGCTCCGCAGAGGATTGCATCTTCATGACCAGAGAGCAGGTTGAAAACAGAGACACCCAGCTGAGCCCATGAGAGCTAATGAAGGTCTGTATCATGTTCCTGCTGGAATTGTTGCAAAGTCAGCTTGGAAGTCAGGAGTTTCTGGTGGCCATCATATGCGGAAATCCATCTTGAGGACAAAACAAGCAGGAAAAGTATGTCCTTGACATTACTGACATTACTCGGGATTGATCTAGTTCTACTGAAGCTCTCAACACCTAGAATTTAAAAAAAAATCACCCATATATGTACATAGATTTCTTATTTCTCTTCTCCATCGTAGTCCCTAATGATCCCTCTATGGTGTGAATACAGCAGGACTTCCTTGACATCTCACAAGCAAGAGCCAGCCACTGAGGGAGATGTTCGAATGGAATAGGAAAATTCTTGAATGACTTAATTCATTCTCTCCTGAGAATGGCTAATATTTTAATCGGACCCTGACGTTAAGCAGCTATTGGGTAAATGTCTTTGCAGGATCGTGCCACCGTGATTCCTGGCCCCTTCTCAAACCTCCCCTTCCGTAAGTCCCATTTCTTCTTTGGTATGGGGCATGGCAGGCCCCTTCCCAAGGCTCTGTGAGGGAACGAAGGCTTAGAAAGCAATGAATTGCCTCAGGCTTTTATTGTTTCATTGGACAAATTTGTACTGAGACTTGATGATCCAATTCCAGTATTTAGGGCCGCCATCCATCACCATTTCCTGGGAAGAAAAGCATAAGCTTTCTGCTTGCAGGTAATAAAACAACTACACAAAATCAGCACACCATCCCATCTCTGATGAACTGGTTTACCTGTAGCACAGATCTTCGGGGAACAGAGCGACTAGGTAAGAACCAGGTTTTTACTTTGGGTGACCCTAACTTTAACGAATAATCCCTCAACTATTCCTAATGTAGGTTATGCTTTTAAAAGTAGGCAGATTCAGTTCTGACAAAATGGAGTGCATACCAAGGCCCTGATCTTGCCTATAGATCGGGAGCTATGAAACCTGGTCATTGTATATGGATCTGGGATTTGGGAATTCTGGAAAATAAGAAGCGAGAGAGTCAGGGAACAAGCCAGGGTCACCAGTGGGCAGGAAGTCTTTTCTTTGGTGCTTTCCCACTGAATCCCAGTGTGATCTCCAGGCCAGGAAATTGGTTTTTGCAGTGATAGCATGCTCTCTGGCCCAGGGGACAGCAGGATACATCCTGGAGGATTCTGCAGCATCCCAGGGTCTGGAGGTCCCTGGGAGGGAGACATGCTCTCTGACTGGGCCAGGCTTCCAGTTCCCACCAAGGGTAATGTTTAAAATTATAGCCACGCTGATCTGGATGAAAGGACATGTTGAATGTGTGGATTTTAAAAGTCTCTGAAGGGCTCCACAGGTATAGATGAACGGAAGAGAATAAAACGTTGAGAAATAGACCCAGGTGAAGCTGCCCAGTTAGTTGTGTTTTGGAAAGATACAAAAGCAATTTGAGAAAGGAAGGTGATTCTTTTGGGGGAAGAATACGGACACAATTGGACAACCACATAGAAAACGAGTCTTAATATCTTATACTTGATTCTTTAAAAATGAACTCACAGCTGGTGAGAAGCCTGGATGTAAGGAAGCAAGACTACAGGCCTTGTGGGAGAAAATGGGAGAGAAGATTCTTGCAGCGTGGAGTTAGGCAAAAACCTCCTGATTGGACATGACACTAAAAGCGCACTCCATAAAAGCTACATTGGACTTTATCAAAATTTAAACCTTTCTCTCTGCAAAAGATGATGTTCCAAAAATGAAAAGACAAATTCTCGAGTGGGTAAAAAGAAAAAAAGTCTGTAAGTCATATAACCCAACATCAGATTTGTACCAGGATGCAAAGTAGAACTCTCACCCATCAGAAGACAAATGACTCAGGTTAGGAGACAGTCAGAAAACAGAAAACATCAACATGCATGATCCTCCCCCACAGAGGAATGGATGACAAGTAAAAATAAACATGCTTGCAAAGTGCTGTGGCTCAGGCCCATAATCTTAGCCCATCAGGAGCCTGACATCTGAGGATCACAGTTCAAAGCCCTGCTCTTCAGGCACCTGGTTAAAGAGTAACTGGACAGAGCCCAGACAGAATCCCAGGGTTGGGATTCGTGCCCACGCCTGACTCTCCAGAGGCTCCTGCAGATGGAGTCACCCTGCCAGAGCTTCCTGTGAGGAGACTGTGTTCGAGGATTTTATTTTTGGGGCTTGGTATAGTTTGGAGTGGGGGGGAAGGCGGTTCACGTGCCAGCACTAGAACTTGAACTCAGGGCCTCTCTGCTTCTTTCCTTGAAGGCTGGGACTAACACATGAGCCACAACTCCCACTTCTGGCTTTCTGTGGGTTCATTCGAGATATAGAGTCTCACAGACTTTCCTACCCTGCTGGCCTCGAACCGTGATCCTCAGATTTCAGTCTTCTGGGTAGCTTGGTAGGCGTGAGCCGCTGGCTCCTGGCATAACCCACCATTGACTTTTTGACTCTCTGCTCCCCCTTGGTGCTGTGTGCCAGCTGCTTCCTGCCTCGCCAGGCCTTGTCGAAGCCCGGGGGAGTGAGCAGCGAGTGCCAGGCATTCTCTGTGAGGGGCCCCAGTGAAGGGCAGGGCAGTGGAGTTCTGATGTCTGTTCAAAATCACTCAGAGCTCAGCTGGATGCTACGAGGATTGCAGGTCCAATTCACAAATCACAAGGATGAGGGGTGGAGGAGAAGAAATGAGGGCTGCCATCCTTGGAAGCTGGCATTGTATAAACCCCACGAAGCAAGATGAACTCTTGGAAACCGTCATTAGCCTGGGAGATGGGGGAAGAAGAAAAAAGAACAAAGAAATCACGCCATGCTCTCTCTTTTTGTGTGTCTATTTTTTTTTCTGTTTTGTTGATTCTCTTCATTTCCAAGAAATTATTTCCAGGCTCCTTCACCGCCAAGTCCCTGCACAATGGTGCACGCAAATATCCACACAGTCATTTTCCACGTTCATTTTGCGGCTGTGCACACAGCTCGTGCTTGGATGCCAACCCAAGACACTGGAGCCCAGCCTTGATGGCAGATCAGCCTCTGACGGTTGGACTCGCTTTCTCTGCATACCAAATGCGCATTGTTTGATTTTTCTTTAAATACAGTTAAATAACTTGCCTTTTTGCAAAGCTTCGTGTCTTCTGTCTTGTAGGCTGAGTACCGATTGGCTCTGAAATTAGGGAGACAGGAGAAAAATTTGTGACGGGCAGAGGATGGTGCCTCCTGCCTGTCATTCCAGCTACTTGGGGGATAGAGATAAAGGAGAATCATGGCTCACGGACAGCTAGGATAAAAAGCTAGTGAGACCTTATCTCAGTTAACAAGCCTGTGTATGATGCCGGCAACTCGGGAAGCAGAAGTAGGAAGATGGTGGCCGAAGGGTCACCTGGACAAAAGCACGGGACCCGATCTGAAAACTAGCTAAAGCAATAATGGCTTACTCTCCACTTGGAGGAAAGAAAGGACAGGAGAGAAAGAGAGGGGCTGGTCCTTCACAGACACACTCACCGTTCACACGCACGGCCCAGCAGTGAGGCAGGCTCTGAATCGGTGAGACAGAGAGCGTCCTGGGACTTGAACTCAGATCCTGCATGCTGTCCCTGAGCTTTCCTTTCTCTCTCTCGAGGCGAGTGCTCTTACCACTTGAGCCACAGCTCCACATCTGGCTTTTTTTGGGGAGGGGGGAATGTTTCATTGGAGAAAAGAAGCTCATTAGAGATAAGAAATGCATGGACTTTTCTGGGTTTGAATTGACGTCTTCAGACTGCACCCTCCCAAGCAGTGAAGATCACAGATGTGAGATTTCTGAATGAGTTCTCTGAAGCTTGCATCTACGTGAGAACCTCCGAAGACCCCAATGTACGATGCTAATGTAGAAATGAGCCCAGGCGGGGGCTAAGAGGTCCTCTTCAGTGGTAGATAGAAGAGGATAGAGAGCTCCTTTGTAAAGATTGGCTTTCTAACCTTCCCTGGCTAAGCGTGGGTCTCTTGGAATCACCTGACTCTCCCTGGCCAATGAACTATGAGCACGCTGTCATCTATGTCACTTCACGGGCCACCTCTGAGCACAGCTCTCACCTTATTGGAATTGTTTCCTAAACAACCCCAGCTCAAGGACTGAGGAGGACTGAAAGATTGATGGAATGTTGACATTTGTGGTGCCAAAGGTTGCAGAACACATCTATTATTTGCTGACTGCTCGGCATCCATTTCTCTCCTTCTGGAATGGGGAATTGATTTTGCCCAGGAAGGCACTCACCCGTATTTTAATTCCACGTGATTCTGCTGTCCTTATCCGCCCCCCGTCCCCTACCTGTAACCGAAGCTGGGGGCTCCAGGAAAGACAGTGCAATCACCAGATTCTCTCCCCACTGCCCCAGTGATTGACTTGAGAATGAGCCAAGGAGATGCAATTCCAATTTTGTTTCCATGTAGGTTGAGAGATGTCTAATCTGCACATACATCTGACCAGCTTCAGGCTGGAAGCCTGTCATCCTCTATCCCTGGACTCTGTGTCCCCTCACACGACTCCATGCCCGCTCCGTCTCAGGAATCCTGGCTACCAGCAGGTTTCTTCCAGGTCCCAGCATCTGTGTGTCAGACCTCAACAGAAGAACCCTCAGGTGGTCCCACTTACCCATGACGCCCACCCCCTGTCCAGTCACAGGTGGGAAAATGAAGTTCCAGCCCATCACTTCCCCTGGTTTCAAATTTCCCTCAGGCCCTGTTCTGCACCAACTGCAGTGAGCTAGGAGTGGGCATGGGAGAACATGTCTGTAATCCCCTCTGCCGGAAAGGTGGAGAAGAGAGGATCAAGGCTGGTAGACCCGCCTGAGTAAAGACATGGGGCCCTGTTGGAAGAATAACGGAAGGGTTATGGCTTGCCTAGGAAACCAGAAGTCCTGAGGTCCCCATTACCAAAAGGAAAATGGGAAGGGGTGGAGAATAGATAAATGGGTGGAGGGTGGGTGGGTGGATGAGGCAGTGATCTGGTTTTCATTTGCTGTGTGTAGGTGTAAAGCTCTCTGGACCTTTGCAGGTATGACATTACCTCACTTGGAATAGCTTTGCCCTCAGACCATATCCTGTCCCTCCCTCCAACACCTCTAAGACCTCTAACCATCTGGGTGAGTCAGCTGTGCAGGACGGTGTTTCTGAGCACTGTGATGGGCCTGTGCCATCCTGGCTCAGCTCCCTGGGGGCAAAATCCTCACAGGACCTGGAGAGCCAGGATTCCATTCCAGACCCCCTGAGTATCTCCACAGGTGCCGGGCTAGGGAGCAGGACCACGTCTTCTCATGGAAACTAGCACCTGCGGAGAGGTAGGACAGGCCAGGGTGGGGTATGCAGGAGTCTCCGGGGTGATACAGGGGCAGTGGCCACTCCCCTGGGCTCACCGGGCCCGCCATCTGTCACCAGGCTATATCTGGTGGGAGATCAGGATGCAGAGCTGTGTTAACTGCCTCATACTGCCAGCCTAGAAAGGCACACACCACACCCCCAGCCAAAGAATAGCCACTTGAATGGGAAATTGTATCCTAGCAAAAATAAAAGTAATCTGGGTTGGCAAACCCTTCCCTCCCTCCCTCTAACACCTCCCTCTCCCCCCTCCCTGCCATTCTCCCCTCCCTGCCTTGCTTTCATGGCATGAATTATACTGCTGTTTCTCCAGCTGTGATAACTCTTTCAGGAATAATAAGAGCTCTCGTCTGTCTTAACCAGACACACAAAAGGATTTATGCCTCTGCCCGGCCCGCTTGTGGAGACTGAGTTCAGCAATAACTGGTATTTAATACACGCTATCAGCAGACCCACAAGGCCACCAGCGGAAGTCTGTACGGTAATCGTCGTGGTTCTAGACGGAGAAAGGAAGGATCAGAGAGGTGAAATATCCAACTCTGGGTCACACAGCTGGTGTTCAAATGGCATCCAGAGATGGCTGAGCCTTGGGGTCACAGAAATATGAGTTTCTAATGCCCACTCTGTGACATGGCTGTGGCATGAAGTGTTGACTGATTCTCGCAAGGTTCTCCCATCTTCTAGTGGTGAAAATGGCCATTGTATCACTGGCTGAGGTCAAGAGCTGCCTTCGCCTTTCCCCCTTGCTTGTTTTTGCTCAGGAATGCGTGGAGTTAGAGCTTGAATTCCAACCAGCCAAGATCCAGACGCATTCTTTTTATGCTCCGTGTCGCTGGCCACATGATGACCAAGCACAGGGGACCATCGTGTCTTCCTGTAACCCCCTGTGGGACAGCAAGGACAGCCCTAGCCACCAAAGAAATGTGCATTCATCCGTGCACCAGCCTGCAATGCAGAAGCCCCTGTGGATGCATTGGGAGGCAGGCCGGGCTCTGTGAACATGTGCACGCAGCCAAGGGGCTGTGCCCTGTGGGGACTGGTGCTGAATGTGTGAGCTTCCACTGAGGATTTGCCACACCTTGCAGCCCTTGGGGTCAGAACAGAAAATGGGTTCTCCTGATCCTAGATGCAAGGAAGGGATGACAGAGACAAAAGGGAGAGTATCCAGCATCAGGAGTATTTATCACCTGAGCTGGCCTCAAACTGGGATCCTTCCAATCTCTACCTCATAAGTAGCTGGGATTACAGGTGTGCACTCATGCCCAATCCCTCCCTCTTCTCTCTATCTCCTCTCTTTCTCCTCCTCTCTCTCTCTTTCTTTCTTTCTGCAGCGGATTGAACGCAGGGTATTGCCTGATTCATCTATTATTTTGAAGCCAAGGAAAACAGTGGGCTTATCTTATTTCTAAGTATGTCCTCACTGAAGTTTTCCTGAGTACCTAAATGAGGTACTGGTGTGGGGGTGTGGGGGGGGAGGGACATCCAGACTGGGCACCACCTCCAGCTCAGCCATCAGTGGCTCTGTGATGTTAGCCAAGTTCTTTAATCCCACTGGGTCTCCATTCTTCATTGCTCTTATGTAACAAGGTTAGAATCGAACTCCCTGAGGGGCCCTTTGTTCATTCTGTGTTCCAAACCCCTCCTTTCCTGCTGATAAGAACATTACAAATCACCTTTGTGGAAATGATGCAAGCCTCGGATGGTTCAGAGAATCTCCGAGGAAGAAGCAGCACAAAAGCCACCCCTAAAGCTCACCTTCCAGAAATAACTTACGGATCATATTTGATGAAGATTAATCCAGCCATTGACACTCATCTTCACTCTTATGGTCTTCTATGCAAACAGGAGCAAGATCAACAGACAGAAATGAAAATTTATGATAAAGGAAAAAAAACAGGATCATATTTCCCTGGCTTCCTTTGGGAATACAGTTGAATTCATTCTTAAAGGGAGGAGAAGGAGGAGGAGAAAGAAGAGGAGGAGGAGGAGGAGGAGGAGGAGGAGGAGGAGGAGGAGGAGGAGGAGGAAGAAGAAGAAGAAGAAGAAGAAGAAGAAGAAGAAGAAGAAGAAGAAAAAGAAGAAGAAGAAAAGGAAAAGAAGAGGAAGAAATGGGAATGAAACTCAAGAAATTACTGGATCTTCCAAGCCTAATTACCCTGGCATCAAACACTCAACTGAGCTACATCCGTGACAATGCCAACAACTCACACTGGGACCAATTTCTGATCTGAGGAGGTTACGGGGGTATGTGGATTCGGCATGTGGACCCTGGACCAGCACTGGAAGAGTGGCTGCTGGGGTCCCCAGCAGGCCTTGAAGGGTCATGTGAGGAATGGAAACTCCGCTGCTAGGCCTTGCGCTGTAACTGATGACAGCTGAACACCCACCGGTGACATTCTACCTGGAAAAAAGAAATCTCACTTCCTGAGGCGGTTGTGTCATGGGAAGAGAGGAAGGGGGGGGTCTCCAGTCCTGTAAACTCAGATCCCGCTTACCTTCTGTGACCAGGCAACCTTGTCATCTGAGTGCTGGTACCCACAGAGCTGGATGACTGTGGAAACAAACACACGGGAGTCTCAGGGACAGAGAAGCAGCTGATGTGACTGCAGAATGACGCATGCTCCCAAGTCCTGGGCTTGGTCCGGAGGTCTTTCCTGGATGCACAAGTGTACTGACCTTTCTGGTCTTCTTGTCCACAGATGGGAAGGACAGCAGTGGTGACGGCCCAGAGGCATCAAATGTGTGAATCAACCACTGTACACAGAGTCTACACAGAGGCTACTCACATGGCCTTACACAAAGTCCAGTTTTCTAAAAGGCGGATGGTAGGTAATCAGAGAACGTGCTGAATTCTTACTGTGTGGCAGATACTCAGCAAAGAGGAAGCTGGAGGCAAGGGCTTTGGGTTGGGATTAGTAAGGGTCTATTTACCACATTATGGTCAGACTAAGGGACACAAAACATCTCCAGGAATAGAAGGAAAATACCAACCATTCAGCTCCAGGAAGGCTGGGCACAGACTGGCAGATACACCTCTCACATCAGCTTTTCTGCGAGAGGCCTTGCAGTTGCAGTGCCACACTGGGTGGCTTTTTCTTTTCCTCCTGCTAGAAAAAACTGAGTCATTTTTTTTTTAATGATTCGCCTGCAGCTGCCCGGGTGATAAGTGGTGGGGAATTGGGGAGAGACGTTGGGGCATGCTTCTGTCCTCAGAGCCGTGCAGGGTCATTTCTGAGACTCAGCAAAGCCTGTTGAAATGGAAGTCATTCAGTCCCTCAGCTTCCAGATCAACAAGAGCCAGGGCCTCAAAGCGAACTCGGGGTCGGGGAGAGGGTGGAGACACAGGGTCTCCTGAGAGAGCCGGTCCCTGGCCTCTGAATGTGTGGAACTGAAGCCACTTGTGCCAGTCCCTGGATCCAATTCTAACATGCCGACCTTACCTAAATTATCTTATACTTCTTCAGCCCGTTCTACTTTACCTAAAATGGGACCAAATTAAAATGGCAGCTTCGTCGAGTTGGGGACACGCCACGTAAAATGTTTGCTATGTTCATCATCGTCACCCAGATTGTCCTGCCATAATTACCATCATCACCACCACCACCATCAACATAATTATCCCCACCACCATCACTGTCGTGGCCCTGACCTTCACCTTTATTATCGTGGATAGCTTTGTTGTAGTCCCCACCTTGTCAAAGAAGTACAGATCCTGCCTGGACTCTGGGAATTTACTGGAGACTAAAAGATACAGTCTCCTGACGGGAACCTGGCCTCCCAAATCTCCCAAGCCTGCCAGAGCTCTAGCCCATTCCAAGAGAGCCAAGAGAGGGGCAAAGGTTTCCGAAAGCATCACTGTCTGAACTCACTGTGTGGGAAAGGCCCACAGGCGAGGAGACTGGAAAGGCCTGGACTCTGATCAAGGCCGTGAAACAGAGCAGAGCAGACAGCCTCGAAGGAGCAGCCTTGGAGCCCACAGGTTTTTGCCCCTCAACTTACATGCTCTAAGTTGGTGATAACATCCTCCTGATTCCTCTCTGAGTCCTCCATAGCGATGAGAGTTAAACGAGACCCGGCGAATTGTCCTTGATTCCTTCTTGTGCGCCTGAATATGCAGAGCAAGGGAAAGTCACACCTTCATTTTTCTGACCTGGACTTCATCACTCAGGTCAGGGAGGGGAACGTGATACCCAGGGCTCCTGTTCAATGGGCTTCCAATTTGTGCACATGCTATTATTCTAGACCATAAACACTCGGCATAAACTCTTCCATCACCCTGACAGCTGCAAGGAAAAGAAATTCCTGAGCCTGAATTGTAGATGGGAAAAAGAAAACCCAGAAGCATCATCCACCTCTCCAGAATTGGGCAGATAGTTAAATGACAGAACTTAGATTCTAACTTCATTTTGCAGAATCTTAGGTCCTTGGCTCACTCTTGGGCCACACGACCTCATCGGGGAGTTACCCACACATCTGTCTACTCATGCATAATTTAAAGTTCACTTGAAGAATTTTTTTTTTAATTTTAAGCTAGACTTTTAGCTCCAAGTGGCCCTGGTTACATTTAGAGCATTCCATAGAGAAGTGCGACTGGTGGGTACCACGCTGGATAGGGCAATTTTGGATCATTCCCCTCGGCAATGATAATGATAATGTTGTATTGAAGATGCTCCTGGTACCCCAATCTCATTTTCCTAAAGTTACCACCCAGAAACCATGCATTTGAAAGGCAATTAAGCAAGATGGAGTAGGAGAGGTGTGATGAATAAAAGCAAAAGGGAAGAGGGGAGAGGGCAAAGCTAGGGAATGTGACAGCTGCTCCCGAAGTGGTGTCCCTTCTGGCGAGCTGAAATGGGTGTCAATTCCCCCACCCCAGCATTGGTCCTGCCCTAGATTTAGGACCCCAGCACTGCAGTCCACATCACTGGATGCTGCTTTCCTCCCTGGACATCCACTCATTGGCTTTTAGCATGGGCTTACTGTACTTACTGTCTACCATCAACACTGTGGAGAAGGCATTTGGGAGTTTCAACTTAACACCTTAGTGGTGAGAACTATTTGAAATCGGTCTGAACTTCGCGTAACGCCATCATTTTCTTCCAAGTCCTTCAATTTCTTTGCAAATGATGAGGTATCATTTTTTTTCCTCATGGAGAAGTTCCATTGTCTGCATATTTCCTTGAGCCATTCATCCACCGAGGGACGTCTGGGCTGAATCCATACCTTGGAGATGGTGCATGGTGCCAAAATGAACGTGGCTGGAGTGCTTTTATTGCCATTTTTGTTCCATCACTGAACGAGAAGAGTAACAGGACAACAGAAATACTTCTTTCGTTCACTGCCAGGTCCCCAGTAGCAGAAAGAGGCACTAAATAAATATTTGTCAGGTGAACAAGGCTCAGAATAAGCCCCAGTAACCCAAAGGAAAAAGTTACCAATTTCAAATTCCCCATTTAAGGCAAAGAAGAGAACAGAAAGGCAGTAGCCAGCTTTATCATTAAACACAAACAAGAAGCTTTGTGAATCTGAGCCTGGCAAACGAGCTGCCAAATAGAACCACCATAATTAGTAAATATTTTATGTACAACTTGTGAAAATAATATCGAGCCTTGGCTGCCAGCACTCAGAGAGGTATTTTTATGTGCGTTATCTCGCTTCATTCACTGGCTGCCATGCCATGATCCTTGTTGCAAAAATACTTTTGTTGTTACCTTTAAATGCGGTGAGAAGGGATTTTTCCAACGTTTAAACTGTGAGAACAATTCACTGGTCAATCAATGTCACCCTTTCATCCTCTCTCCCAACCCCACCCCTCCCCTCAAGTTTCCTGCTTCCACTTTGACCTCTGGACACTGCATATCATGAATGCATTTGCTCTCCATTTGTCTGCCAAAAAAAAAAATACACACTTTTTGAGAACAGCAATGTACACCGAGGTTAAGAAACCCCTCAAAGATCTTTTTTTTATTGCTCTCCTTCCACTACGATATTCCTTGATATAAAAACCAGCCATTTGCAGCTGAGCTGGTAGCGTGAAGTGTCAGAGGCTTCAGATTCCAACAACGTTGAAGTGACCTAAGCTAACGGAGAAGAAAAAAATTCAGCTGGGCACCAGTGGTTCCTGTTGTCATCCTAGCTACTCAGGAGGCTGAGGTCTGAAGATGGAGGGGGTTCGAAGCCAATCCAGGCAGGAAAATCTGTGATACTCGTATCTCCAATTAACCACCAAAAAGCAAGAAGTGGCCCAAATGGCAGGGTGCTAGCCTTGAGTACGAAAGCTCGGAGATCACATTCAGTCCCAGCCTTCAAGTCCTAGGATGGATGTGTGCACACACACGTGCGCGTGCACACGCACACACACACACACACACACACACACACACACACACACACACCTTTTTGTCCTTGTCTTTAAATTTTAACCATCACTTCACTTCTTAAGAACAAATCCCTTTATTTCTTCTTTACTTTGGGCTTTAAAAAATCTATTTTTGTCTCCTGTGGCTTTTCTCTTACTACTTTGCTAAAATCTCTCTCGACCAGCATCTGCATTTTTACTCTATAATCTCAAGTCTCTGTAGGCTGGGCTTGGGATGTTTAACTGTTGCTGAATCTTAGCATTGCTCTCTACTTCCTCTCCAGATCGTAACCCCTAGATGTCCAGATGGAATGCCATCCGTAAGACTGGGAGGGAGGGTGCTGGGATGCGTGAGGGAAATCTGGATGACTGGTCTTCCGGGACCCTCTGTGCCCTCACCCCCTGGCTGCACACTGTAATCAACACGAAGAGGCAGGATTTGGCAGAATCTGAGACAGTCTCCTAATATTGGGGTGAGTCTGATATGAAACTACCTATGCTGGTTTTTTATATATACATCTTTAAAAATGTTATCTTTATATAGTTACACCACTGAGGGGGGGCACATTTCACTTCAAAGTGTCCACTGGTAAGGGCAGGGCATCTTGGTCCCCTCCCTTGTCCCTCCCCATCTGGTTCCATCCCCTCTTGTGATCTAGCTCCATGCATGTGGTGATGGTGCTCGACTACCTTTCCTCCCCCTCCTTCCCTCCCTCCCCCTCACCGCCCCCAATCACTGCCTCGTCCTTAAGAAGCTGAAAGCCCTACATGTGCACCCAGAAGACCTGCTTGATCCAACTAATCACAAGTCTTCACTTGGATTCTCGCAGAATCTAAACCGATTTCAATGAGCTCCACAGAAGTCATGTCTTATCTTTGCCTGGAGCAAAACAAAAGCATAACAGACCCTTTGAGAAGGGCCTGCGATGTTTTGCACTTCTGAGAGGGAGGTGACTCAGGGAGGGTGCCTTGTCAAATCACTTACCCCCCGCTGGAGGCGCTCTCACATTCCGATTTCATAAAGGACAGCTTGAGACACCTATTGGCTTCTTAAAGCTGATTGCCTGAGGCTGCGGTAAGACTGGACCACAGATGGGGCCATGCAGACCAGCCTTCCCTTGTCTCACAGTTCTGAAAATCATGAGCCCACTTGCATCCTGACTGGCACATATGCAAAGCAAATTACAACCACCCCCTCCCAAAATATCACTTATTATTAATCTCCTCCTGGAAAGCCCTGGACAATAGCCAAGGTATAGAGCTTATTCAGTAAATACGTGGTGAATTTAATTCAGTTTAGAGTCCATTGGCTTCATTGTATTAAGGCCTCAGTCATTCTGGAATAGATATTCCTGGGTTTCTTGAAAGGTTTGTATTATGGTCTGGATCTTAAATGTACCTCTACATCTCATGATAAAAGTCCCCCCGCCCCCGCCATGCAGCAGGGTTCAGAGTTGGTACCTTGGGGAACCTTCTCAATGAATGAACTGATATGTGGGGGTTTTTTTCATGTATTTTTCTTGTAATTAATAGAAGGGTTACATTATATTTGCCAGATAGGAAGTGCATTCATTCACATACATTGATACCCTTTCTCATGTCTTGGTCCCCATTTCCCTCCCCCCACCCCCACCCCTCATCTTGTTTTCCCCCCTTCCCTATCCAATTTCAAATAACCAAATATAAATATATCTGATATATCAGATAACAAAGTGAGATACTGTAACAATATGAGATTACCATGGACAGCAAAAGAGATGAGAGATAACATAGTACATTAAGGGCAACAATCACTTATTATATGGCTTTTATTTCTATGATATGTGGGGTTTTTTAGAGGGAGGAGAAAACTTGGATACCAGAGAATGCTTTGTGTCTCAGCTTTTGCACATTTTCTACCGATTCCCCCCCATAATTGATGAGTGTTCTCTTTATCTATTACTACCTCACCTCTCTCCTCCTCTCAAATACATCAGATGTGCAAATTTCCCCATTGTGAATTCCACACCTTTCTCCCCTTGTTCTGTCAAGTAGAGATGAGAGCTAAGCTCTTCCTTTAATCCTTCTTCATCTTTACCTGGCAATTTCTGTCATCTGAATTCCTCTATTATTGTCAAGGCCCAGAGTATTTATCAGGAAGCGAACAATAACCACGTATCCTCAAATCTCAGATGGAACAGATTGTAAGATGCAGCGTTTTGGGTGTCACTGAGAAAGAAGAACATAGCCGACTAGAATTTCCAAGTGCCTTCAAAGACACATCTCAATTTGAGGTGGTAAAAAAATAGAGATAGATAGATAGATAGATAGATAGATAGATAGATAGATAGATGATAGATAGATAGATAGATAGATAGATAGATAGATAGATAGATAGATAGATACTGGAACCCTTGGGCTTGGCTGAAGACATTTAGCACTGTGTTCTAAGTTCTGGGGTGAAGGAAATGAACTGGCCTCAAATTATTCATCTAATTAATTCATAATGAATCAAAAAATTAGTGTCAAAGAGGAAGTGATCCTGGCTATAGGAAGACAGATTGCAGGAGCCTCCGTGAGTGTCTTGGTTACAATAACCCTGGTTGTGATATTGCAGAGTTTGCCAAGATTTTTAACCACAGGTTGAGAAGTGGAGGGGAGACAGGTGGCATCAGAGAATGTGGTTGTCATAGCTATGTCACCTGTCAACTAACCTACAGAATGTTTCAGAGGGGCTAGATGCTGGTGATTCGTGCCCATTACCCCAGTACCCAGAAGGCTGAGATCTGAAGATTACACCTCAAAGCCCAGGCCCTGAGTTCAAGCCCCGTGACTGAGAAAAACAATTTTTTTCAGAGGGCCCGAGGAATCAAATGCAAACGCTTTTGCCATTTTCCTTCTTAGGATAATATTGGGGTTTGAACTCCAGACTCCATGCTTACTAGGCAGACACTGTGCCCGGTAGCCATGCCTCCAGCTCTTTTTTTAGCTGCTTTATTTATTTGCTCATTTATTATCCTAGGACTCAAGCTCAAGGCCTGGAAATGGTCCTTTAGCAAGGCTGACATTTGAGCCATAGCTCTACTTGTGAGGGGTTTTTTGGTGGCTAATTGGAGATAACAGTCTCATGAACTTTCCCACTGTCTTTCAACTGTCTTCCCCTGGCTGACCTTGAACCAAGATCCTTCCATTTTCAGCCTCTAGTCACTGGATTATCGGCATGAGCCTCTGTAGGGGCTGCCTTTTGAAAATGACGGAGAAGACAGTTCAGCTAGATGGTGCATGGCAGTGTTTGAAGCACCACTCGGTCTTTCTAGCAGCTCTTGGGAATCACAGAGGAGCCTGTAGGCCATGGCTCAGAGCAGACACAAGCCTGGCTGACGTGTGTGTGTGTGTGTGTGTGTGTGTGTGTGTGTGTGTGTGTGTGTGTGTGGTGGATATTTCTGTGAGTGTGTCCAACCTTGCATTGCAAGGGACAGGAGGAGGTGAGACTCCCAGGTGTCTGAGCAGTAGACCAAAGAGCCTAGAAAACTGTCCAGCTGTTGGGCCAGATGGATAAGAATGCCAGAGACAGGAACACGAAATGGTTTCTGCTGTCTCCTAAATGACACCACCAGCAGATAGGAAGAAAGATACTTACTGAAGCGTCCAAGTGGCTTTTGCCATTCTGGACCACAATTTCCCAGCCCTGATTGTCTGTTGCATGAGTGTGAATGGCCCATGGAGATGGCTTTGGCTTTGCTTCAGCTCAGAGCTGGACCTCGAGGTCCTGCTGAGGAGTGGACAGTGAAGGCTGCAGCACACTGGGGAGGATGAGGAGGAGGATTATCCTTCATCCTTCTCCTGGCCCACCACTTTAACAGAGGTTAAAGGTCAAGGCTGAAACGTGACTTCCTGAGAAAATGTCCCCTCCTCTTGTCTTGAGGTGAAATGACATTGTGGGGTGGGGATGCAGAAAGGTTTGGCCAGCAACAGAGGGTGGGGGGAATTGAGTCTTAGGGACACTGTCAGAGAAACACATGATAGAAGGGTTCAAGTGAGCCATTCTGTATTTAGTCCAGTTATTGCTTTCAAATGTTAAGGCACAAAGATGGGAGCTGGTGGCTCACGCCTGTCTTCCTAGCTGCTCAGGAGGCTGTGATCTGAAGATCATGGTTCAAAGCCAGTCTGAGAAGGAAAGTCCATAAGACTCCATCCCAAGCTGTAAATGAGATGAGCTCTAACCTCAGTGGCCCAGAATGATGGCATTTATTCCAGACTTGAGTTCTCACCCTCATGGCTTCATCGCCTCCCGAAAGCTTGACTTGTTGATGCTGTCCCAGTGGAGACTAGATTTCCACATAGAAATCTGGAGTTAGGCTTCCAATATCCAGTGGAGAGCAACCATGCTGCGTGTGAAAATATTTAACCCAATGGTGTACCATGATATAACGTCTAGTCGCCTTGTAGATCTTAAAACAGAATAAAAGGTACTAGGCTCAACGTGCACAAGATTGAGAGGAAAGGAGTCGAGCAGGAAGGATGGCATGGATTTCTTATCACAGAAAGATGAGCCTTTGGAAAACATCTTGAAGTGAGAAAAGCAGGCAGCTTGGCTCTAGGGCCCTGGATTTGGGAGCCATTAATTGGGGGGAGTAAAGTGGAGAAGGAAATGTCTTTCTTGGGCCCACAAGGCTCTTACACACAGTGGCTCCGTCCTAGGCTGAATTTTGGAGGCAGCGTTCCACCAGTGGCCTCCGTCAGTCAGTAAGGACGTATATAACCAGACATGACACCAGCAAATACAGTTCTGCAGCTGGACATAAATTGGGTCTTACAGGATTGGGTGATTCATGGAATCAGACTTTCACACCATGTTACGAGAACAGTAGCGCAAAGCCTTATCATTCAACATGACGGCTGCAATGTCAGAGAAGAAAATCCATGCATGCATGAGCTGCGTTCATTTGTGTGGCAGCTGTGTGACAGGGCTGGATCAAATGAAGGAGCCCTGGCAAGCACTTGGGGGAAGCAGGCCCGGGAGAGATTGCAGATGGAAGGAATTAAATGCCAGGATTCTAACACCGGGCTGTGTATATATAATCACACATACCAGCCTTCACGTTTGCTACCAAAGATCAATGCATCATCTCATCTAATTATCAGGTAATGCTGCTAATTGTATGATTATCATTGATAATCCTCATTCCTATCTTCATTGATGATCTTCTACAAGTCGCACAAAATGGCAGAGCCGGGGTGGGGGTGGGGGTGTGAATAGGGGGATTCAAACCAGGACTGGCTGCGAAGGCCACTGTGGCAAAGGCACAAGTCCAGTTTCTCTCCTGTCCTCCAGAACCCTGTTCTCTCCCGCCTCCACATCCCCCCACCTGTCTTCTACAGGCTCTACCGCCTTCTACCCACAACACGACAATGACTTAGGAAATGCATTCATTCATGCATTCATCCATTTATTTGACATCTGCTTTTTGATCATTTCTTTATAGCCGGTTTGGTTCTGGATTCTACTGCAGGTGTCTGAACAAAAGAGGGCTGAGCTCCTTCCTCTCGTGGAGTATATCGTTTAGTAACAAATTTTTTAAAAAGAGATCCTTTTTCTTTTTTTGAGGGGGAGTTAATTCCTTGCTTTTGTTTGCTTATTTGACTTTGTGTGCTTCGTGATAGGGTTTGGGCTGAGCTGGAACTTTTTATCCTGCTTCAACCTCCTGAGGGCCGGGGATGACAGCCACGTACCCCCATTCAAAGTTGTCATTCTTTTTGTCACTCTTTCTCCAAAACTCTTCTTTCCCGAAACACTGTCCAGTCATGTTTTTCCTAGGTCGGAAAGAATCCATTTTTTTTAATTCTATTTTGATGATTTTTAAGGAATTGTACAAAGAGACGATCACGCAACATGTCAGTTTGTGAATCCAATGCAACTTGAAATACAATTTTTAATGCCTCTACTTTTCTTTTCTGTGCTATGCATAGGGTCCTACTTCCTGGAAAAGCTTTGGAGATCACCAGGGGGGTACTGTGGCATGCACACACATGTGCAGGTACATGCATGTAACCATATGCACATGTATGCATGCACACACAAGTACACACATGCATGCACGCCCACCTAAGCAAGCAGAGAAATGCCAGCTCGAGTTCCTGAGGTGCTTTCCTAATCCCTTACACAAATCTGTAATAACAAAGTGTGCAACTTCCTATTAGTTATGCTTGTAATTACAAAGTAACCTTCAGAATAATATATGCAAAGGAATTAAATTGCCTACCGCTCCACATGTATTTTTTTCTAAATGTCCAATTTTATGGTCTAAACCATCTCTGTGATTTACAGACTTGCAATCATCACCCTCTGCCAACCCACAGGCATCTCTAGCCTATTAACCAACACCTTGCAAAGCAGAGACAGCCTGGCCCAAGACCACTGAGTTCCCTATAAGCCAGTGTCCTGGGTGTGTGTGTGTGTGTGTGTGTGTGTGTGTGTGTGTGTGTGTGTGTGTGTGTGTGTGTATGTCTGTGTGTCCTTCCCTTCCTCCTCTCCTCTCTCCCTCCCTCCTTCCTTTTTTTTATTTTATTCTACTTTATTTTCTAAACACTGGCCCATAGACTACTGGAGAAAAATATCTCTTCTCTGTAGAAAATCCAGGAATACTGTAAGAGCACCCGGCTGCTTCCAGTCTGCTCTGTGAGTGATCCTGAAGTCCCTTCCTGACCCCATGGCTGTCCGCTGGCTTGGACACATTCAACCTTCTAACTTGCCCAGACCTTCGGGAACTCAGGCTCCTAGAGAGGATCTCGAGGTTAGAGATGGGCGGACCTCTCAGGATGCGCTAAAGCAATTCAAAGAGTAAAAAGGAAGGACTTACAGCACTCTGCATTCAATGCGTTCAGCTTAAAGCAATCACCAGGGCCCTAGGGGCAAAAAGGGACCTGTGAGGCTGCAGAGAAAGCCTTTAACACACCTGCTGACACACCCACGGACAATGTCCTTGTTGTGACTGGGGTGGAAGGCCTTGTGAGTAGATGATTCCACTTACAGGAAATAACCAGACCAGGCAGATCCACAGAGGCAAAATGATGGGTGATGGATAGGAGGTGAATGGAGAGAAGGAACTCTAGAGTGGCTACTCCCAAGGGGACAGGTCTCTGGCTAGGACAGTGACAAGTGTGGAATCAGTTGGAGAAGCCCAGCATGCATAAAGCTGTCCCCTGTACCCTGGAAAATTATGGTGAATGGATGCTTGGTATGTTTTGCAGAGATACATATATTCAGAAATACATATATGGGACGTTTTTTGGCCTCCTCCATTCCTTCTTTGACATCTGTCTTATCCCAAGGCTCTCAGGGTCCTCTCCAGCCCCTCCCTTTCCTCCTCGGGATGGGCCTTGCCTAGGGGTCCATTCTAGACATTCAGTTCTTTCTCACCACACACCCCTGGGAGTTCTCACCCACCCCATACCTCTTCCTCCATTCCCAGGCCATCCACTCTGCAGCCTCACTTTCAGTCTCTCCACACTCCACCTCATCTATGCTATATTTGATGGAAGGCATCTCAGTTGCCATGTGTCCAAATCCTAACTCAATATTCCTTCATCTCAATCTGGGTGTCCCTCAGTGTTCCTTGTGTTAATTACTCACCTGTGTTACCTTGGCAGGTGTCAGCTGGGCATTGCGATGACAAAACACCCAAAGAAATCATCCTAGCTGGAGGAAAGGTTTGTTTTAACTCAGTCAGAGTTTAGGGTCTATGGTTTCCTGCTCCTCTTCCTTTGAACATATGTACACAATACTAAGGGAAAATGTCTCCCTCGGGGTGGCCATGAAGGGAGAGGGAGAGGAGGGGAGGAGGAAGGAGAGAGGAAAGAGGAGAGGAAGAGGAAGAGGACAAGAAAGAGAGGGAGAGAGGAAGAAGGAGAGGGGAAAAAGAGAGAGGGAGAGGAAAAAGGAAAGGAGAGAAAGGAGAGGGAGAGGAAGGGACAGAGAAAGGGGAGGGAAAGGGAATGAGAGAAGGGGAAGGGGAGAGAGGGACATAGAGAAAGCGAGGAAGGGAGAGAGATAGGGCATAAAGACCCCCTTCAAGGCATACCCCCAATGGTTTAACTTCCTTCCACCTGACCACACCCCCTGAAAGTTCCCCCATAGTTATTATGGGCTGGCAACCAAGCTTTCAACTCCTAGGCCTTTGGGCATGGAAAAACAATCTCTTCGTGAAGGAGTTTAGTTTCTGCCACCTCACTGCCCATCAGAAATTGACATAGGACAGGAATCTCCCACCTCTTGCCTGACTTGTATAGAAACCACTCGTTGACCAAACCTGAATAGAAACTAGGTGATCAGGGAGACAAGCTGAAAAGTCCAAAGGGTTCTGTGTTCAGGTCACAGAGCCAGTCAGGATACCAGTGTAATATCCAGGATACCCGCTATACCTGGCACCTTCTATAGAAAACAGATTATAACAATGTCTTCCTTAATAGGTCTCTTGTAGGGGAAGTTAAAGCAGCATTTGACATAAAAACTCAATAAATGGTATTTACCTTTTTCTCCTCCTCTCCTGTCCATCTGATGGAACTAATAAAAGAAAAAGTCTTTGAATGCTAACTTCTAGCCCAAAGCCTGTCTAATAAGTTCTACTTGCTACAATTTGTACAACAGGATAGCTTGCTTATCACATCTGCTCTTTCTGGAAATTGACAGGTAATTTTCTCACCAGTTAGCTACTGATTTCTCATATGCAACAAATATATAAACGCATCCATCATGCATTGTGAGACTTGACTTTGAGCAGACTATGAAACTCAATGACCTGTTTAGATTATTCCTGGAATCCTTAAGTGAGTTCAGATTCGTGTGCCTGGAATTTTTATGGACGGACGGTCTTTCATTGTTAGCTCCCTCAGAAGCTGGCCTTGGATGAGTTGGTCTTGAAAATATGTGGCTATGTATGAATGGCATTTAAAAATATAATTAGAACAACAGCAAATGTGCACGACAGCTGGATAGCATGCTGCATACCTGCCTGTATTCACAGCACTGAGGAGGCAGGAGGAGAGGGATCACAGAAGGCACTGTTTCCAAAAAGGAAGCCAACAAGAATAGGGGAGAGCAGCTGCCTCACTGTGTAAGGCCCTGAGTTCAAGATCCAGCATATCACACACACACACACACACACACACACACACACACACACACACACACACCTCTATACTACATTATATGTTGGAAACCATGCTTTGCTCTGGGTTCTATCAGTGAGATCCCTTTGTGTCATTTGTTAAAATTCTATGAAAAACTAAACACAATATAGGCTCAACTGTAAACAAAATCTGTCACCTCGGGCAAATTTATGGATCATCTTTGAAAATAACAACAACAAAAAACCACACATCGATCCCACTGGTGGAACAAAGCCCAGAACCCTGGGTTTGCAGGGCGGTTACAAGGCTTTATTGTGGCTCTTTGTTGAAGTCTCTGGTTATTTTGCCTACCTGACAACTTGGCAGGAGGACAGAGACTTGGGGAGGACCTGGAGATGGGGTCAGGGAAAGAGAGTGAGAGAGCTGTCAGCATAGGAGTTGAGACGCCCTGTTGGAGCTTCTCAGAGCAGTGTGTATAGAGCATGAGACCTGAGATTTCCAGGCCCCTCGGTCCACTCCACGCTGGGGGACCCGTGTTCATATTAAAAATCCCGTAGAACACTGTCCACCAGAGGGCAGGGGTACACCCCTGCTTCTGGAGTGGCACTTATCATGGGGACAATTCCCACAAGCCAGTCCTTCTGCAGGGCATAAAACAATCAAAAGAAGGCCCTCAGTAGGGAGTGTTGGTCATAAAGCTCTTTTCTGTCTCTTGGTCTTCTGAGGAATGAGCCCTGGTGGAAATTAAATCAACAGATAAAACACGAAATGAAATGTTAAAAGGTACGAGGAAAATGGATTTTGTTATCATAGTCCCTGGACCCAACTTTCTATTAAAAGTGAAAAAAACATCCAGATAAGAAAGCAGTATTAAATCAGAATCATGAGTACCCTACAGGGACATAATAATAATAGTAAATATAATATTAGCAGTGTCCACAGCTTTGAGAAAAGTTAGAATGCACTAGACACCATTCCAAGGGCTATATTTTACATGCTTTAAAATATTCAGAACAACCCTATGAAAGCAGTATTTTTCCAGGTGGTTTAAGATGAGAAAATTGGTATACAGCAGGTAGTGAACTTGGGCAAGGTCATGCAACTAGCTTAAGTGGAAGAGCTGAGATTCGAACCCAGGGAGTAGAGTCTAGAAGAAGCTGGGTGCTGACTTGGACTTCTTGCTGCTGGGGGGGTTTAATTAAGTCACTGTGGGGGTCTCTGGCATTTGTGAACCCCCACTTTTAAATAGCAGCAGGTGTATTATTAGCGCATGGGGTGGGAGAGAGATTTTCTCTAAGACAGTAGCGGGGAAACGAATGCTGATTTCTCATTCCACATGTTGTCAGCAGATGCCCATCTGAAAGGCTATGATCCATCAGTCAAAGAGTCCAAGAGTCTAGATTTTTCTAGATTCTTGCCTCTAACTATATCGTCAATGGACCAGTAATACTAAGAGCTGCATTTGTTCCAAATGCAGAGTCTCAGGTGCCAGCCCACGACTGCTAGCTAGACTGGGTAAAAATGACTCACCCTAAAAGACCTCAGGAAGTGATCTTATTTGGAGGCAGAGTCTTTGCAGATGGAAGCAGCTTGGTGAACATAATCCAGTCATTTCACAGCTTTGTTCCTGGGGGCCCTTGGAGCAGTGAGAGAATAAATTTCTGTTGCTCTAAGCCACTAAGTTTGGGTAATTTGTTATAGCAGCCGCTGGAAATTCAACCTCTGCTGAAACAGGATGTAGATCTTAATGAGCGCATGTGACCCGGCAAGCATATTAAAATTTCAGAGGCCCCGCTTGAGCCTTCTCAGTGTGCGCTGACATCTGGCTAGTGCTGCTTCTCAATCTCTGGTAAGAAGAATGGTTTGATTTTCTTTCCTTTTCCAATGAAATCTTAAGCTGAAACCAAAGGAAGGAATTTTTGCTCTGCTGGAGTTTGGGGCCGACAGAGGAGGCTCAAAGTGGCTCTGACTTCATGCGAACCTCAAACCCCAAAGAGCCTGCCTGACTCTACATACAACTTACGTGGGTTATCATTTCACTACAAGCCACTCCTGTGGGGTAAATGATAGCATGCTGTCAAAATATATGGACCCAAAACCTAAAGTCAAGATTAATTTTTGTTGGTCGTGGGGCTTGAACTCAGGGCCTGTGTGCTATCCCTAAGCTCTCTTGCGCTCAAGGCTAGCACTCTACCACTTTGAGCCACAGCTCCACTTCTGGTTTTCTGGTGGTTAATTGGAAATAAGAGTCTGACAGATTTAGATATCCCAGCTGGCTTTGAACCATGATCCTCAGATATCAGCTAGGATGACAGGCATGAGTCAAACTTACTCTTTTAGGACTCAAATTAATATTTAATGTTTTTTCAGAGCCGGGTGGTAGGGTGCTTTCTTAGCTGAGTTCATCACCCAGGATTGGGAAAAAAAAAAAAAGAAAACGTAACTATTGTACAAGAACGAGGACTCAATATTTGCGTACCCAATGCTATGGACATGGTACTGGAAATATAAACACAACTACAGAGACATAAAAATGTATGACTCTATAGACGTAGTTTTATTACATAGATTAATATGCATCTATGACATACAAACCCTCAGCCTAATTTTAATTGTTCTAAAATCAAAGTGCCAGTGATTGAATATAGAGATTCCCTTCTTGAATACTTGTTTGTTAAAAACGTCATTTAAAATATGATGTAAAAATCAATGTTAATAAATTCTTTAAGTTAAAAAAAGCATAGCTATTGGTCACTACTGGAAATTAGGGGGCTTGTTAGAAGTGGATCTTTGTGCACGATGTGTGTGTGTCTTCATTCTCAGAGTTCCAAGGAGGAGGAAGCAACAAGCACAAAGAAAAGATTCAAGGATTCTAGTAGTATCCAATGGAGGAAGATAAGAAGCTATAGGAAGCTGCTCAAGTGAAGACCAGAATAAAATAATGGATAAATATTTCCCATACCTCACTCATCCATGATCTCATTAAAATGCCCACATGAAATAAAAGGAACACAGTCACCACAAAAAACACGAATGGTCAAAATAAGCTAGAAGAAAAGGAAACAATTAGCATGGTGACCATTTGGTTTTTTTCTGGCACTCTACTGATATTTGCTGAGCTATCCTCAGAGCACAGTTTACAGAATTTGAAGAGTTTGCTCTCCTGTCCTCACAGGACTTCTGCACCACAGAGAGGCAGATGAATGAAGATCCACAACAAAACCTAGTGAGCACTTGCTGTCTTTCAGATGATGAAATTGGGAAGGAGTCACCCCAGACTGTCTCTTGAGAGCACACGGCCTCATGGGGGGCGGGGGGGAGACGAAGAAAACATGGCAAGCCACTACAGTGAGTTCTGTGCTTAATTAAGAAAAAAAAAAAAGGTTGGAGAGACCCAGTCATAGAGGAAGGTCAGTTCAGAAGACATGGAAGATTGCCTGGTGCCTTGCTAACACTAGGGTTCACTTTTCCCTGAACAGTCAAACAGTGGTTCAAGTCTGATAAATAGACTGACATTCTGTCTTACATCAATTTGAACTGACCTTAGCATGCATTTCCTAACTTAGTTACTGTGTGTGTGTGTGTGTGTGTGTGTGTGTGTGTGTGTGTGTGTGTGTGTGGCTCTTCCCTCCATTGCCAGTTTTTCCTCTGCTCCATTAATCTGTCCTTTTTTTTTTTTTGCAGTGGTGCCACCCTTGTAAATTTATTGCATCTCTAGCACTCACAGATATTAAACTTATTATAATCTCACTTTGTTAACTTCCTTACATTTCTTTTTCTTGGCTCTTTTAGCCCATCTATTTTGCCAAGTGCATTTTAAAATCACTTTGTCAAGTTTCCCAAAAAATGTCTGACCGAGATTTATATTGTAATTGCATTAAGCCGGTAAATTAATTAAGAGAGAACCTATTTATAATATGGCATCTTGCCTTTTTAGAACGTTGTGTGTTTCCATAGCAAACCACAGGATTTCTTAATGCTCGTTCGTAGAGGTTTCTCATTCTCTTCAGCCTCTTAAGCTTATTCTCTTAAGGATTTAAAACAATTTCTCTTGTTGCTATGAGATAATATGGGTTTCTATTGTATTTTCTGTTTATAGATAATGTAGAAGAAACCAATTGATTTTTGTCAATTTATTTTTGTGGAGCCATTTTCCTACTCTTTCTTATTATCTTAAGGGATATTTTTTTCAGATGTTTTTCCAAGGTCAGATAATTACATTATCTTAAACAATGACAGCTTGGTGTCTTCTTCCCAAATAACGTAATCTTTCAAAAACATAAAACTGGGCCGGGAGTTTGGCCTAGTGGTAGAGTGCTTGCCTAGATTGCACAAAGACCTGGGTTCGATTCCTCAGTACCACATACATAGAAAAAAGCTGGAAGTGGTGCTGAGGCTCAAGTGATATCTAGCCTTGAGAAAGTCCAAGGACAGTGCTCAGGCCCTGAGTTCAAGCCCCAGGACTGGCAAAAAAAAAAAAGAAAAGAAAAAAGAAAGAAAGAAACCATAAAGCTACTGTTTTTTTTTCTATTTTTATTGTAATTAATAGGAGGGTTACATTATATTCACCAGATAGAAGGTACATGACTTCACAAACATCGATAACCCTTCTCATCAAACTACTGATTTCTATTCACCTGCTGTCCCATCCTGTGGAGGAAGAGATCACATTCCCTAGAGGAAATAAAGAAATGCTTTATCCACCCTGGAGATCCATCTCCAGGATCTCACAGACTCCTAGACTCAGGCCATTCCATATGGTTTTGGTTCCTATGACTGTGGTACGTGTTGAAGTCATGTAGTAGAATGTCACCTGCCTTATTCTTTTCACTCAAGTGGCTTCGGCTGTTAAGCATTCTCACAGTTCAACATCCATTTCAGGATTACTCTTTCTAGATCTCTGAAGAACTTCATTGGTATTTGGATAGGGATTCTATTGTTCTATGGATTGCTACGCGTTATATAGATAATTTACCAATATTAATTCTTCTAATCTGTGCACATGGGATATCTTTCCGATCAAGTGTGTGTGTGTGTGTGTGTGTGTGTGTGTGTGTGTGTGTGTGTGCGCGTGTGTGTGTGTGTGTGTGTGTGTGACTGGGGTGGGCTTTGAATCAAGTCATGTAACTTCTTCATGTAACTTCGCCATTCTCTTTGGCTGAAACTTCTCCACTCTCTGACTTCTCCCATTGACAGAGATGAATGGCGATGCTCATCTGTAAAGCAGGATTCATGAGAGCAAAGACAAATTACTCTCAGTGAAGTAATTAGTTCAAGATCTTCTCCGAGGTTCACAGACAGAAGAGGAGATCTTTGAACATTGCAACCATAACTGAGCACCCCGTGGCCGGGGTGGGGAGGATATGGACGTGAGGGACGTGGTCCTGGGCCCTTGGTGCCACGGCTCTGGCCTCCAGACACCATCGTCCCCTCCCATGACCACCCTGGGGTGGCAGGACATAATTTAAAGAACATTTGTCAGGGTTCTGGCACCACAGGGCACTCCTATCCCCTACATTGTACAAATTCGAGGCCCGAGTCCTAAGCTGAGACAGAAATGCTTTGACAAAGCTGAGTAAATACCCAAAGCAAATCAGTCTCTGGTCCCACTCCTTCTGCCCCCATAGAACCCAAGATGCCAGGGGACAAGCGGCCACGCCAGGCGCCTCCACAGCCCTCGGCCATCCTGAGGATGACAGCTGGAGAGCGTGAGACAGCACGGACACCCAGTGGACTCCAGAGCCCATCCGGCACGCTATGACGCATGTTCAAAACCTGTAACTCGCAACGTTGGCAGCCCTACTCTAAATCACCTGGAGAAATTTAAAAAAAAATCCACGTCTGGGCCCCTTTTCAGATTCAATGAGTCAGAACCGAGGGGGAAATGAGTGGCTGGCCATCTGGTTTTTGTTTATTTAAAGCCCATCGCTTGGTTTTTGTGTTGAATTCAGCTGATATTCACCTAACATAAAAAGCACACATGTGTTTTTGTGGGAGTTTTTTTTTTTTTGAGTGAATGATTCTGTGGTGCCTAGTATATTCACAATGTTGGGCAGTATATTCAAAATATTCCTGTAGTTTCAAAGCATTTTCTTCACCTCCATCATAGATCGTCCACACCCCGGCTTGTTCTCCAGGCCTGTCTCCTTTAGCTAGCACTCTCGGCAGTCACCTCCACTCGCTGGGGGTTTATTTACTTCATAGGTCTCATCAAAAGGAAGCCCTACAAAGTGGCCTTCTGGGGCCTGGTTTCTTCCCTTTCACCATTAGATTTTCAATCTTCATCAGCATCCGCCACGGATACCCACCCGAGCCTTTCCCCTTTAGATGGCTGATTCGCTGAAAATTGGATCAGAAGACCGATCCTCGGGTCAGCTTTTAGGGATGTAGGTTTGATTTCCCTCATCACAGCTGAGAAACTCAGAGCATGTGGCATATTACAAAACTCAACAAAATCTGGCCTTCACTTTCTCTCCAGCCAGTGGTATTGTAACAGTCAGTGATCCTTAACCCTGCTCAACAAATAAACTTTTTCTAGCCATGGTGGATCTCTCTTCCCATCTCAGTTCTTCCAACAGGAAATGAGAAGCTTGGGCAGATCTTTCCTAGACTGAACTTCCCTGGACTGCTAATAATGTTATTTATCTTTTAAATCTCACTTCGATCCCACTTAGTGAGATTTGATCCCATTGAGCTGGGCGAAATGTTAGCTAGTAGCCTTGAAAATAACTAATGCCTCAAACAAAAAGCGTTCGGACATGTGACTGAAGTGGTAGCGCCCAATAAGTGCAAGGCCCTGAGTTCAGTCCCCACCACTGCCAAAAGAAACAGACAAAAGTAACAGTTGGTTGGTTACCAAAGAGTGCCCTCCACAGATATACGGGATCCATCACAGTATAACAACAGGAGAAGAGATGACCATTAACTAGAACTCCGAGAATGACTTCACCAATTCCAGGGTGTGCCTGTGTCAAGAGGAAACCCCATAACTTGCAGGTCCAACCTGGTGATTTCAGGTCAGGAGTGAGAGGAGATGGAGTTGCTGAGATATTGCATTTGCACCAAGCTTACAGGGCATGATGGACCATGGACCATAAACCCTTGCTCTACTAAGCAGTGTGTGAGCTGGGCCCTGGAGGATGGACAGCTGTTTCCCAGGTATGTCCTTCTTTCCTGAATGGGCCAGCTCGTTGGTGCATGTGAGCAGGAGCCATTTGAGCCACTGTCCCAGTCCTTCTGCTTTCACTCTATTTTTCTGGTAGTCTTCCACGCTTTTTCCTTCACTGGCTTTGGACTGGCTCCTCACCCTGCTGAGGAGCTGCAATTCTAGCTGTGTGCCACCACATTCAGAATCTTTATGCATGCATCTATTTATTTAGTTTTGAGCCTCAGCTCGGTTCAAAACACCTAGTATTACACTTTGACAGGCGTAGGCAAATGAAGGGCCAGCTCCCATCTCATTTGTAGCAAAATGCATCTGCTGTCCAGAGCTCTTGGTGCAAAAATGCTTCCCAAAACATTTACCATAATGGCGACTTCATCTGGAATCTTCCAGGGGCAAGTTGGGAATTTAAAAAAATCCCAAAACTAGGGGCCGGGAGTTTGGCCTAGTGGTAGAGTGCTTGCCTAGCATGCACAAAGACCCAGGTTCTATTCCTTGGTACCACATACTTAGAAAAAGCCAGAAGTGGGGCTGAGGCTCAAGTGGTAGAGCTCTAGCCTTGAGAAAAATCCAAGGACAGTGCTCAGGCCCTGAGCTTAAGCCCAGGACTGGCAAAAAAAAGAAATCCCAAAACTAGTTTAAGTAATGTAATGTCACACTGTCTCCCTGTGGAGTGTCTCCTTGTTTCTGCCTGTCTCTCCTGCTTTCGAGACTGACATGACGTCTTCATGAAGGTGGAGGTACTTGACCTTGAACTTCATAGAGGACTGAGAGTCATTTCATAATTTCTCCCTCATCCCAATCTTGGCAAGCATAAGGAAAATTGAGTAAAATGGCTCATTTATTAGGAAGTTCATGGCAGCAAATCAGGACCATTGGAGCTGATTCAAAAGGATAGTACAGATTCCATGCCAAAAGTTGATGCGCTAGCAGAGAGAGTCCCTGAGAAAGCCAATGTTCCCTAGGCCAGCCTTAGGTAAAGGAAGCTGGTAATTTAATTAGAAGCTCTTTGGGCTGTAAAAAAAAGGGGGTGGGTCATTTTTCATTGTACCTTCAAGGACACCATATTTTTGGAAGCTCTCCAGCTGTTTCATCAATGGTCAAAAACCACCAGAAGCTCATGGCCTGGCCTCATGGGAAGGGTATGGAGCTTGTAATCAATTGGAACGTTTTCCTGTAAATGTAGCATCAGGGACACGCATCAGTGAGCAACCTGAACCTTCCCTTCCTGGTTTGTATAGCTGAGTGATCTGTTGTTCCAGCTGGTGCGGGTGGTGTGGGTCTGAGTACTATATGGTATGAGCTGACCCTAAGATGTCTCTGGTCTGCAGAAGCCGTACAGCAGAGTGGTGATTAGAGGCAGGAATCCACTGACATCCACTGAGACAAATGCAAACACTGTTCTAGGACTCTACAAGTCATTTTCTGCTAGCTTTACTCTGG
Source organism: Megascapheus bottae (assembly GCF_031878675.1). NCBI lineage: Eukaryota > Metazoa > Chordata > Mammalia > Rodentia > Geomyidae > Megascapheus > Megascapheus bottae. The sequence goes on from NC_143544.1 coordinate 2,721,041, forward strand.
CATTCACCATATTCTGAACACTCTGCTGGGCACTTCAAGTGTAGCATCAGCTCTCTGACAAACTCCCCAGCATCCTTCATATGGGTTATTACCACGTTTATTCCACATAGGAGGAAACTGAGGCTCACAGAGGTCGCCTATAGCCTCAGAGCCACCAGTGATAGAACAAAAGAAAACTGACCTTACACACAAAATGGTCCCAGCATCTATATTTTTTAAGACACGCTATTATATTGGTGTTTCTGATTAAATTGTAGGTAGTCTGAGGATAGAAAAATACCAAGAGTGATCATTCCTGTGCTGCTTGAGGCTAACCTAAGGCTCTAAAGCTCATCTCATTAATCTAGATGATAACCCACTAAATTGTCTTCTGTCATTGTTCCCATGTCCCCAATGAGAACACTGACATACTGGATGAGAAATGGTCTGGCTCTGGTTTTCCATCTAGTGGGGGCGACTCAGATCGATGTCTACCTGAGTTTAGAACCCATGTCCTCAACTGCTCTGCCTTCACTTAACGCCATGTTCCTGCTCTGTTATAATCTCCAAGTGACTGGAAAACTTGAAACTTCAAGGGCAGAGCAATGTCTTCTATGTCCCTCCCAATGCCAGCTCACAAGAGAAACACTCTGTAAATATTTGCCAGATTCAAGTACCAAATGAGTAAGGAGGCAGGTGGAGGGGGGGGAGAGGGGAGGAAATAAATGGAGGCAAAACTACACAACCCATGTCTCCTAGGTAATGAATGCCTCCCCTGATGAAGCATTTTAGATTTCCTCCCGTGCTGTAAAGATTTAGTACCTTCCAAACCTGAAAGGTATGGAAATCAAGCAGCTTTTTAAAAATATATATATATAAACTGAGGTTAAAAAATAAAATAAAATTCAGGTGCCCAGGTACCAACCACCCGATCTTGGGTAGGCCCATGAATCTGCATTGAAAAACAGCCATAGAAGACTTTCATTTAGAGATCTATCTTGGAATACTAATTATATATTTTTTAAAAAATTATATAATTTTTAAAGCGTATGTTCCTGCTTGACCCAAAGTAGCCTCTAAAAATGTTAGCTAGACTCACTCTTCAGCTCAGTACTTTCGAATCTGTCTAGGGTTCCTAATTTTCTTTGCCTTAAGTGACACATTGTGAAGTAGACTCCGGAGCCTTCTTGAGCGTAGAAATGCAGGCCCAGGCCCACAGACTAAAGGACCAACCATCCTTCCTGCTTATTAACGATAGTACAGAGGCAGCTGGCCGACCATGTTAGGATGACAGGTCTATTTGCATATGGAAAAGAAAATTATAGAGAGGCCTAAACATTTGCTAACTAGAGAGATGTTATTATCGCTTGCAAATTGCATTCAGATGTTCGGCAATACTGGAATTAATGGATTCCTGCGAGTTCTTGAGCAGTTCCGAGCCTAGCTAAGAAAATTCTTGCTTTTCTTAGTTTTTTTTTTTCTTTTTTAATGAAAAGGGAGGTTACCCATCCTCTCTGATCTTGGCAGAGAGGTGACTAAGGGTGGTGGGAAATCCAATGCCTGCAGGGATTTGGGGCTACGAGATGACAGCCCTTGGCTCTGCGCCTGGAGAAAGGAAGGCTGTTGGGGAAGCCCTTCTTCTCAGTTCTGCATCTCCACGGGTCATGAAAGAGCAGAAGGCAGCACAGGTGTGCTGGACATGAGATTTGGGATGTGCTGGGCACATGGAGGTCATTGGTCACCCCAGAATTCGATGTTTGCTTCAAGGGTTTGCTATGCCACAGGGAAACCCAGGAAAGCCCAGAGATCAGGACCCCCTCTCACTGCTAAGCTCGGCGTCTTGCATAGGGAACTTGTCGGTGGGAAGTTCTGAGGCCAGATGGCAAGAAGGAGCAAGGCCGCTCACCACATGGCGGCCAGGAAGCAGAGAGAAGTAACAGGAAGACCTGGGGACACTACATCCTTCCTTCTAAAGATACGCCTCCCTCCTCCACCCACTTCCTCCAACGGGAACCTGCATGGCTCCCCACCTTCCAGGAGTCCATTCAAACTGTGAATCCACCCACAGTGCTCGGCATACAGCACCCGTCCAGCACATCATGGCACTCATGCCCAACACTGGCACCTGCCTTCTGCTCCAGACAGCCACCAGACAGCCTCCAGAATTCACCAGTTAATACCTGCACCAGCTTGGCTTGGGATTTCTGGTCCCCAGAAGGGTGAGAGAACAAAAATTCTTATGTTTTTAAGCCACCCAGTTAGTGATCAGTTGTAATAATCATTCAAAGGAATGGATGTCTCCTAATTCCGATAAGTCTTTGTGGGGTGATTATAAGACAAGATAAAATAAGTGTAAGGAAAAAGATTGCATAGTGCAGAAGTAAAGATGGAAACCAGAGTCACTTTCTCAAGCAAAAAGTATTGGGTTCTAAGCAGCCCAGGAGTAGATGCAAAAAGAAAATGCAGCATCTTACATGCTCCATAAGAAACAATACGTGGATGGCCTATAAGAAACAAACACACTTTGTTTAGGAAGACCAACAAAGAGCTGAGAGGGAGGTGAGAATTCCTCACACAGAGAAAAGGTCAACGGTAATTTTTCAAATAGCACTCTTAATAAAAGTGCCTCGTAAATATCTGATGAGGGTATTGGGATTTTTTTTTCATGGAGGCAGCTGTTTCAGGAGCTGACAAACCCCCTTGGGAGTCAAAGAATAGAGCAGGATATATATATATATATATATAGCATAATTATTAAAATATGAAGCAAGTCTCTGCTTCCTGGTTCATATCCTGAGTTCAAATGCACCTCATGCTCTTCTCTAGGGCCAAGTGGCTGGATCCTGCTTTCAACAGCTCCCAGAGGAGACTCTGCCCCCACCCCAGGGGGTGAGCTCAGAGCTCAGGCCTCCCTCCAGCCACTGGCTCTGTCTCAGCAGAGGCTCATGCTTCTCATTCAGTCCTCTCTTGATGCATGCATTCTGAGTCAAGAATTCACTCGTCAGATGCAAACTGAGACCCAGGTGCTGAGGGCTCAACGGATCTAGGATGACCTAGCATGTGTACCTAGCACACAGTAGGACCACTCTCCTCTCTTTTTCGTAAAACGTACGTTGGGGAGCAAGCAGGCTTGCCACGTGACTGTGGCTAGAAGCGTAAGTCTCACCATGGACGAATGTCTTTGGAGGTAGATGGGAAACCCTCAAATTTCAGCCCTGGCCCTGTGTCCCCAGTAAGCATTGCAGTGACTATACTTAGAAATAAACTTTAAGGGGCCAGGAGTTTGGCCTAGGGGTAGAGTGCTTGCCTAGCATGCACGAAGACCCAGGTTCAATTCCTCAGTACCACATACATAGAAAAAAAGCCAGAAGTGGTGCTGAGGCTCAAGTGGTAGAGTTCTAGCCTTGAGAAAGCCCAAGGACAGTGCTTAGGCCCAGAGTCTAAGCCCCAATTGGCAAAAAAAAAAAAAAAAAAGAAATGAACTTTAACATGGATGTTGTATTTCAATGAGATTCTTTTAACAAATATTTTTGGGATGAAATTTATTTTCTATTTTATTTATTGTCATCAAGTAGTTGTACAGATATGGGGGGGTGAAACCCCACAAACCTGGTCCACATGCAGCTTTCTTTTCTCTTCCCTACTTAACAACCTGATTGGGGTTGGCCTTCGAGAGTGAAACTGCTACAGGAAGCAATGAGCAGTTAATGTGCAGGAAATTGTGAAGGCTTTGCTGGTGCTTGCTGTGAAAGCTGTGTTTTCTCCCCCTCTCCCTTCTCCCCTCTGCTGATCACTCTCTGGGTGCTACAATGACATAAAGAACTCACTGCAGTAGTGCATTTGGCCTTCCTCGGTGACAAAAGCCATGCCTGCCAGTGACTGATTTACTGCGAGCGAAATAATCTCTTTCTATCTTTAGGATCCGTTGACAGGCTTCTGCTATGATTAAGAGCCTTGGTTTTCTAGTGTTTTCCACAGCCTTGCTCCTTCCTCCTTCCCCAAGGCTGCAGTCTACCAGGAGAAGCCGCATAGAGGAAAGTTCATTAAGAGTAATGAAATTAGGGGAAAGTTGCTTGAGGAAAGAAATCACACAAATGTGTTGATTCAGGCCATGGACTACATATGTTGTAAGAAAACGATTTGAAGTCATGGCCTTAGTACCAGGACTCCATATATGCCAACTAGGGCTAGCTGGAGAAAAGGGTAGAAAGCCATCTGAAGCAAGACGTAGGGCTGGAGGAAGGAAGGGTCACCTTTGAAACACAGAAAGGGTGGTTAAGAAAAACCAGGGTAAACCTCCATCAGAGGACCTTGTATGGATGGATGTCTATAAATATGACAGTGTAGCCCCTTTTGTACAATTCATCACGGTTCTTCCCTTTGATCATTAGCTTTAGTTGCCACTTAACAAAGCAGTTCGTGAGTACAATATGTCTCCACTGGCGTCACCCCTGTCCACATTCTTATCCCTCTCCTGCCTCTGCTTCCCTCACTCTTCTGAATTTTGTAGGATCTACATTAGATTCTTCCCCCCTCTTCTCCTCTTCATTGGTTTACCCCTTTTCTCCTTGACCCCACCTCCTGTCTTTTGAGCCTCCACTTCCAGGTGTATTGATTTGCTGAACTTAACTAATGCTATTAAAATTTGGGTGGAACTGCAGGCTAGAGCTCCATTGTGCAAAGGGACATAAACTCAATAAGTGTCCTTCCACTGTCATCCGCTCAGCCAACATGCATGTGCCACTTCCAACCATTACAAGCAGCTTTACTGGGATGCAATGTACCCACCACACATTGTTTTCAAGAGATTTATGGTTGATTTGTAAAGTTCAGAGATTGTAACAAATCCTTTTTTTTTCTTTTTTTTTTTCTTTTCTGGTAGCTGTCCCTGGGTCTTGACCGCAGAGCCTGGGCTCTGTCACTGAGCTTTTTTGTTTTCTTTCTCAAGGTTAATGCACTTACCACTTGAGTCCCAGCTCCATTTCTAGCATTTTACGGGTTAATTGGAGGTCAAAGCCTCACAGACTTCTTTGCCCCAGGGCTGCCTTTGAACCATGATCCTCAGATCTCAGCCTCCTGAGTAGCCAGGATGACAGGTGCCCAGCTAACAAATCTTTGACTCCTTCCTGGCGCTCATGATTTGACTAAAGGCAGAACAAGAGCTGGGCAAAGTAGGCATCTCTGAATCGTTCTTTCCAGTAGTCACTTTGCAGCCATTTTGGGACCCAGGAAGGGTGGACAGAAGAACAAAACACCTACAAACTGTCAATGACTCTTTTGGTAGCCAGAAACCACCTGATCAGTCCTGAGCTGTCAACAGGCTGTCAAACCACTTGTGATGCCTCCCGGACCACCAGAACCCACTTGTGATGGGAACTCTTCCTCCACCTCTTTGTCTCTTTAAACCTCTAACAACGTCTGGACCCTATGGACAGCTCATAATGCACAGCAAGGCTGACTTCCTGTTACTGCCCTGTAGGAAATCTCCCTGTGCCCCTACCATGCTTTCTCTGGCATGAAGGGTAAGAGGCGGCAGTGATACCGACTTCTAGAGATTGGGTCTGGAGTTGGGTGATTCTAGTTGCAGAATCTCACTCACACGCCGTAAATTCAAATCGCTTTGGTCAACCCTGAAAACATATTCCAATGCCTGATTCGATTTAGATTTTCCTCTTCCATTGGCCGAGATGATCATTAACTTCCTTAGATTTGTCTTTTGGTGGGGACATTCCTCACATTCTTACAATGGTGGGGAGGGGGTGGGGGAAGCATTTCCCAGATGGTCTTTTCTGAATTGTGACAACATGTTTCCATTTGAGAAGAAGCAAGAGAGGAGGTAGACCCTTTAAAACATGTCCTCCAACCAGGCCAGAGTTTCAATAGGCCATTCCAGAACCATAGATAGGTTCTCCCCTCTGAGTTAGTGTCCCACGAGCCATTGACTCTCAGCAATCTCACCCAGCCAGGGGGTGAGTCTTCTATCTGTGACCTTTTGTAGGGACACACCCTATCTCAGCTACGGCAGCTCATATCCTTGATGAGAGGAATGTGTCCGTAAATGCTGGTATACATACTTGATGAGAATACATGAAAACAAACTAAAAGGACATAACAGGAACTGATCAGCAGAAAAATATATGTTTACATATTCCATGTTAGCCTTCCTAGAGATCACAGAACTGGCACTAAAATACCATATATGAAGAAACAGACCAGCGTTGGTGGGGTAAGGGAGGATGGCGGAAAACCATGGGAGAAGTGACACTGACCAAAATCCAGAACACTCACAAACTGACATGTTGAATTGTGACTCCTTTATGCAACTATTTAAAGATGATATTTTTAAAAAAGACCAACAATTTAAAAAAACTTGAATATTCTTTTGCATACTCTCAGAGCTTTCACCCCAACTCAGTATCATTTACACTATTTTTCACTTAGTGAAAAACACTGCTTAAAAAAAAATAAAAACCAAAAGAACAAAAACAAAAACCCACTGTGTTAAAAACTGACATTGATACTACCAAGGGAAACCTCAATAGCAGTCATAATATTGAAAGTAACTATAAAACAATGAGGAACCACAATAAAGTGCTTTGTGAGTTATTGGTTAATAAAAAAAGGATAAATGAATACATCACTGTTATTTATTTCTAGTTGGATACTGCTGTCTGCGAGATGCCGAGCCAGAGGCTGGCTTACGATGTGTTAAAGGGGAGAGATTAATGTTAAAAAGGTGTCAAAGATTCATTAGCACCCAAGCCCAGTATTTCTACTTGGTACCTTCAGAATGACTGAATGACAGTTGAGAAGGCTGTAGCTTTTTCACGCAGTGATTCTATTGCTTTCTATTTACCTGTGGAGTGCTTAAAACAAATTGAGATTCCATCCAGGGAGACTCCCCACATGTTTAAGGGAATATTCTGCTCACCCCTGTATGTTAAGTACATATATGTGTGCCACTGACATGTCAATGACGTTAGAGCTGTGTGCCTAGGAAAGTTTTAATTTTATTTTATTTTTTATTGTTGGGGTATAGAGGGGTTACAGTTACATTCGCCAGGTAGTAGGGGCATTCCTTCTCACACATTGATACCCCTTCTCATGTTTTTGTCCCCATTTCCTTCCCCGTACCCAGAAACTTTTAACTCTTGATTCCAAGTTTTCGAGAGCAATGTTATAATTATGTGCAAGATTCTGATTCCCCCAGATTCCAGGTTCTCAAACTTCAGTTTAGGCTAGAACTCAGCAGCCATGTGGAGTGGCCAGGCCAGAGAATTCACTTGTGGAGGGAGAGCCTGGGATTCTGGTGGCTTCTTCGATGTTTCTTTGGTGCTTTTGTTGGAAAAGAAAGAAAAGCAAAGGCTGCTTTTGCAGAGGAGGAGTGCTACTCACAGAATTCCAGGTGACACTGGGCAGGAAGTCAGCTAGGGTGCTGTCCCTAACACAGCTCTGTCCTGCATTCCGATTGGTTAGAAATTAGGTTTACAGTCTTGGGACATCCGCTAGTTTGAACACACTCAAAAAGTTTAACAGAGCCAAATGCTGGTGGCTCATCCTAGTTACTTAAGAGGTTGAGATCTGAGGAGTGCAGTTCAAAGCCAGCTGTGGTAGCAAAGTCCATGAGACTCTTATCTCCAATTAACCACCCGAGAAACAACAACAAATCCTGGAAATGGAGCTGTAGTTCAAAGCGGTATAGCACTTGCCTTGAGCAAATAGAACTCAGCCCAGGCCCTGAGTTTGCCCCACAACTGACAAAAAAAAAAAAAACCAAAATGTTTAACAGCAGAGAATGTCACAAAATGAATACAAGCCACATTGTATTCATAAACTGCTTTGTTGAATGGCAACTCCTTTGTACAACTACTTACAGATAATAAATATACCTATTTTTATTTTGGAAAGGGAGAAGAAAAAGTTTAAAAGTCTGTGGTGTCTTAATTAAAATATAACAGGAACAGGAAGTAACTAAAATTTCAATGGCCTTGTAACAGGCTGCCTTAATCAAAATGTAACAGGAATAGGATGTCATTAAAATACAATCAGTGGAACCAACACACCTGGCCAAAACAGGAACTTGTCAGAAAACACAACAAAATAAAACAATTCTCACAAGTTTGAAGGAAACAAAGCAATGGAAAGAAAGCTACTACTTCAACAGAAAGGCGTTTTAATGCCACTTCCTTTGTCAACTAGGTCACTTCCTTACTTCTACATTAGTTGGTGTTAATTCATTTTGTCCCAATTTTTGAGGAGAAAAAAAAAAACAACTCCCAACCTTGAAAACATCCCAGCAAGGTGATTTCTTGCACGCTCACCACTCACACCTAAATTCAGCCTCTCAGACAAAGTCCTCTGTCACTTCCTGTTTCTCTCTTCTCTCTTTAATTCATGGTTATCATGGCTGAAAATAGCAAGTGTTGTACCCTAGGTTTTGTTCTTCCAATAGGAAGTGTGGAGCCGCTCGGAGGAAAGGAGAAAGTTGCATGCTGGAGAAAGACCACCGGTCAGAGTAGGGCAAGCCTGGATTTGGGGTCCAGCCAGCTCAGAGATGCCCTGTCCAGAGCCGGTGTCATAAAAGCGTCCCTTTTTTCTGCACCTCTCCTCTCATAACACAAACCAGCTGTCCTGTTCCTGTCTGCTTCTGAAAGGTCACTCCTGGCTGGTAGAAATAAATCACTGCCTCCGCTTTCCATTCTTCCCCCCTCCTCTGCTCTCTCCCACACCAGTCTGAAAGGGTCCTCTGCCAAGGTCAATGGGATCTCTGCCAAGGTCAATGGGATCTCAGTGCAGAGACCCATGGCCAATTCCCAGCCTTCTGTCGCAGCCTAATTCTGGGTCATCTTCCCATCCCTGAACTACGTTTGCTCTGTTTTCTTGGCCAGTTTGTATCTTCCTGTCCTCTAAGCTGGAGTATTTCAGAGTGGCCCTTAATTCTCTCCTTCATGGTTCTAACCATTCCCTGGCATCTTACCCTG